>NW_010179767.1:89837-118023 GCF_000695765.1 Mesitornis unicolor | reverse complement strand
GAGCGGTTCTCCTGCAAAAGAAAAGAGGGAATACAGAGGCAGCAGAGAGGAAGCATATACAGAAAAATAAAAGTATCTTATTCTTCCTGCCCACAGAAAAAAATAGGTATGAAAACTAGTAAACTTCTGAACTCTTCACAAGAATCAGCAGTTGATGGATAGACTACAGGGATCTCCCTCGAATAACCAAGCTCAGCTTCCCATCCTATCTAACATCACTTTCTGCTCCTCCACTGTTTCAGTTCTCTGTTCCTTTCTCTGGGAAACTTCAGCTCTCACAACAGCCCCTTAGGAAAGCAGCTGGGTTGTACTCCATGTAATGCTGCTATTTCACTTGGGATCACTCAACTCCTCTGTGGAGGTCCAGACCCTTGGGAGATGGACAAGCTCTCTCTCATGCTTGGGATCAGCAAGTCAGGAGCAGGACTCCAGTTAAATGACATTTTCAGAGAGTTTGAATTACTGGTCAGTAACTGTCATTGTGCAGTCAGTTTCTTTGAAAGAGCAAACACTAAATGACCTGTAATTTTATTTTTCCTGATGAAAATGCCAGTAATGGAAAGGTTTTAATGTTCACAACAGTCAGTTCAACTGGTGAGGAAGGTGAATTTTTTAAGTCTTTCTATTCAGATTTCTTTATTTAAGCACTGTCTTTTTGTAACCAGAAACCTATTTAAAAGTCTATTTACTTCCTTCCCTTCTGCTAGTAGGTTTCTGAAGGAGGCTTATGTGATGGGAAAAAAGATGAGCATGAAAGAAAAACAAAAATTTGATAGATACAAACTAAAGAATGATGAAAAACCCAGGTGACGATTTATTTCATACACATGATATTCATATATATGCAGTGTTCTTGTTTCTGAATAAATGGGGAGCCAGAATTTCTTCTTTAAGCTCAGACTTTCTCAGGGCTGGGTGAAGCTGAACCTAGGCAGCATTACTTTACCTTTTTCAGCCCTGACAGGATTAATGCTGGAAGCCACCCTGCCCTTTCAATTCAATTGGAAACCCACACTTTTGATGACTTAATTTTTTCCTGAAACTGTGTTTTGCATATTCAGCCTTCCTGAAAGTCTGTTTTCATGATTTTAAAATCAACCTGCAGAAGGTGCCCATCACGGATTGCTATGATTTGGTGAGAAAATAGTGTCGCTGCCTCTTACAAATGTCTAAAATTATTTCTGAAATATATGTTGAAAAAACCAGGAGTTTAGGGGATTCACAGAGCTGAGACACATCCTTAAACACAGTTTAGAAGTTGCAAAACAAAAATAACTTTTCCTGCCTTCACATCTACCCCCACCCTGAAGACAAAACTTGCAGATTAATTGAACTAATAAATCAAGTACCCTGTAAATGAACAGAGGCAATGTCCCACTGAATCCTACCTCACATGGACAAAATACGTTCAATTACTCAAGGAAACTACAAGAACAGGACACAGTTTAACGAGGATTTGCACAGCATAACGTTGGTTTTTGGCTCTAACAAAAAAGCAGATATTTTTATAGATTTTAACACCACTCTGAGGCTGTTTCTAAACGCCATGTGCCGAAGGACAGATTTACACTGCAAAATCTACTTCTTTGCCTGTGCTGATCTATGGAGACCCTCCTGTACCCCAGCCTCTTGTGTTCCTGACTGGCATTTGTCAAGTACTTCCATTTTGCCCAAAAGCTCCAAGAAAAGGAAATTTGTAACTTTTGGCAGGAAAACCTTTCTTGAGAGAATATTCTGTATTTGCTCTGAAAGGCTCTGATGAGTTTGCATATCACGGCACAGCAATAGCAACAGAAACTTTGCTGGTTTGTGCTTACCTTAGAGTTTGCGGGTTTTTTTGCATTTTTTGAGACATGCTATAATGCTCACATTCTGATTGTGCTAGAGAAGTGTGGAGATTTCAGCAAACCTCGCTGAAAAAAACTGCACCATCATGAAGGCTGCCTATATCTCCTGTGTTTCTAACTTCCCAAGTAAATTTTTCTGCCATTTCTCAAGTTGTGCTCAATGTCATGCTTAGGGACATGGTTTAGTGGCTGGTTCAATGGTTGGACTTGATGATCTTAAAGGTCTTTTCCAACAAAAATCATTCTACAATTCTGTGATTCTAAGTTGCCCCTTCCATGAATATTACTACATACAATGCTGCTGGAGATGTAATCTATCTCAACCAGTTCCTGGCACCAAAGGAAGTTCACAGTTAATGTTGGAAAGCATCTCTGCTGTGATCTGTTTTTCTCTGTCAGCTTCTTTTCTAATCCCACATGTAGTTTTCAAGTCATAAGAATTTCATAAATATTTTACTATTTGTAAAAAAATGTAAGTCAGCAAGGATCTGGTATTTTTGTGGCACTGGAGAAATCTTTTCCTTTCTTTCCTGGTGATCTGCAGGCCACTGCCATTTCCCAAAACAAAGTTTATGGCCCTGTGCTTAGAAAACAAGCTCTCTAAGAAATCTGGTTAACGATGGACACACTGCTGTCTATACATCATTTGTGATAACTTTAGAATTGTCACTACATGAATATTCTGAATATGAAGACACATATTTTATTATGCTTTGCAAAACAGATAATTACTACCATACTTAGGAATGAAAGGCGAAAGAACAGCTATTAATGGTGTAATGATTTACAGCCCAGCTTTGCTTCCAGACAAGAAGACTCCAAAATCGCATGACTATTCATTAAAACTTGCAAGTTCATTAAAGACATGGTAAGATTTCTGAAAGTCTTATTGAAAGCCAGCAACTCCTAGGGTCCAAATTTCAATGGGAATTAGGTATACAAAATTCTTAGGCACTTTGGGAAATCCCACAGGGGTCCATATAGAAAACAGATAAATACATTAGACAACTAAATGCATTTAAACAAATCCATGGTTCACATCTGCTTAATGTCACTGTAGGCTCCCTTGTGTAAAGTGAAAATTCCTTCAGACCAAATATTTCTGTATTGGTGCATCTCTAGATCAGCCTTGGATTTTGCACCGACCTGGGACCTTCTGGGTTTCTGAGGGTTTGAAGAGTCTCCCTAGGCTGATGTTGACCATTTCCCAGCAAGGATCCTTTGGATAAAAAACAATTAAAAGCTTGTGAGAGAGAGGAAGAGACTAGAAGACAGGCCTGTCTTACTTTTTTCTTGCTTTCTATGTAGACAATCCTCAACAAGAGGTTTTCAAGGCCTTCCATCCGTGGTGAGTGGACTGAGAGATGAGCCCCATCAAAAGAGGGTAAAGGGGAAAGAGGATGGTGTCACTGTAACTTCTTCATGTACAGACAAGGTCCTTACAGCCAGAGTCTAGTTTCAGGAGGCAGCATAACCCTCTGCCTGCTGCATCTTGAAAGAACCAATGATGATCAGCTCTTCCAAATACAAATAAGGATGCTCTTGGCCTTCTTGTTGGCTGGGTCTTGTGACATCCCCTTAGTACACAGAGATTTCATGCAGGTTTCTAAGGGCGTAAGGCACCATGTCACTAATAAATGTCCTCTAATGTAGACATTTACCTGGGCCATGTTTGAACAAATCCAGTTCTAAATACCTTAGACTGTGACTACAAGGGAAGATGATACAGAGTTGACCAATTGAGGTTTAGAATCTACAGAAGTCCTTATTCTCTTGTTGTGACAGGACTGTTGTACACCTGGGTTTGTAGCTGGTTTAGTATATCTGCACAATACCGCAGTTACACAGCAGCTCACCTAGAGCTAGCCCAGGACATTTTGCACTGCACCCTATTATGGACCAGAGCACAGGCTCCACCACATCTTAAGTGCCATTGGAAATGTTACTGATTGCCTCAAATATTTTAATTAGTTATTGCTTTAGAAAACACTGGAAGATACTTATTTTAAAAAATACACCTCCTAAATATTAGGTCCATGTATCTGTGTGTTTATTATTTCTGTGGAAAAAGATGGGAAGGTGGATCAGCCCCAGATCAGACTGCACTTGTGGTATCTTAAAGCAGCTTCACTGGAGACATATACACTTGATTTCAGAAAAGCTTATCCAAATCCCCCGACCTGGGTTCCTGACACAGCTAGTGTGCCCTGGTTACTTCTCTATCACTGCAGAAACAATCTGCAGTGTACCATATCTTCAAATCCAGTGGCTTGGGAACTTTCCTTGAGACTTCTGCAGGGTTCTCTCTCATCTTTGATGTTCTGTCATTTTCCCCTCCCTCATTTTACATATGTGCGAGAACAGAACTGGTTAGTCCAACACATTTATGTCATTAGCAAAGGGTTTGTTGTTTTTTTTTTTATGATGAGTGATATAATGTAATTTAATTGCTGGATTTCATAAGTAGGGTTAGTGATCTCTCCCTACTCCAGATCAGTAGAGATACCACAAGGATTCCTATCATATGGTGCACTTAATTATGATAAATAAGCAGGGATAAATTAAGCCTATAAAAGGCCCAGATGGATATTATATTTGCATCGTGAATGCATGCTATGATGAAAATATGGCAGTTGGAAGGCCCCTTTGAAGCAGAGCTCTGGATCCACACTTAATCTGTATTGTAAAAAAGATGTGAACAGTAAATTCAGCAGTTCATGACAAGCATATTGGAAGATTTTTGGCTTCAGCATAGAACCTCGTTTTAATTTGTGTAGAAGAGAACAGGGGTGGAAAGCTCAGGCATGAAAGGTCTGATTGGTTTAGCTGGCATGTAATTTTTTGGTCAGTTGCAATTGAGACTTGGTGCTGAATAAAACCAGATGCACTGGTGGTGTTCCAAAGTTCCAGGAAACCTACCTGATTTACAAGTGTGTTTATATTTGGACCAATTATGGCGTGCAGCCCCTACAATTGATATGCAAGGTCAGGAAAGATGTGGTTCATGTTAACAATATGACTCCACTGGGAAACCAGTGGTTTTACTCACTTCTGCTCATGAATAAATTACATTTTTTAAAAATTCATAGGAGACAACAAAATCATAGGAAAAATAGCTCTTGCTTTTAGAAAGATAGCTTACTGCTGGAAGCTGAGCATTGCTGAACTTCTCTAAATCAAGTACAAAAATATCTTTCCACATCATTTTTATTTATATAGAAAAGCAAAAATAGGCAGACAGTAAGAAGTCAAATTTAGCATTTACACTGCAACTCTGAGATAAGAGAAGTCAACTTCTTCTGCATTGAAGCGAATAGTATCCAGTATTATGGAAAAAACAACTGTCACAGAATGGGAGAAGTACCTGTGACATACAAGGTTTTAAATAACAAAATTATTTGTGTTGCATGCCTTTCTTGATTTTTCAATTTTCCTTGTGGTACTGTGATGTTAGTAATGTATTGCTGTATTAACATCATTGTTATGTACTGCTACCCTTACCATGAGGATTCATATGCCTTTAAGTCACAAAAGGGAAAAATGTATTTTGGGGACATTGTTTAGCTGTATTTAAAAACATTCTCTAAAGCTCTGGTTCTCCTTGCATTACCTCTGCCTCCTTTTCCCAATACAGTTCATCTTGGCTTCACCTTTTCTATCTGTTCCATGGGTTAGGGGGAAGAATCTCCACTAAATTTTGAAGATATATGTATCCTACAACCAAATGAATTTCATGTGAACTCCATTTCAGTAATTTAAGTGATTGATAGTGTGGTGAATTCTGAGAAACAGAAGGATTACAGCCAGGTTATACAAATGCAAAGCAACTTTTAAAATGTCATTGCAAGGTTTAGTTGGCTTGTACAGCTCCAAGGGCCCTCATAGCACAGTATGTTCACAGATTTAAAAAAAAAAAAGTTAAGAAAAAAAGAAAAAAAAGCTCTTTAAATTCTTGTCTACTAAAATAAAAAGGAATTCAATATAAACTGAGATGATGGATAAGCTTGTGTTCTTCGACTTAAAGGGGTCTCAACTGTAAAATGTGCATTGAGCTAGATAGAGAACTCAAAACGACAGAGGTCTACATGCCCCTATAAGGGGCGCTTTCTTCAAAGATCCATAATCAAGATATTTTCCCCATTTATAGCAATAGTTTTTATATTAAATGGACAGACAGGGAATGGCCTTAGAAAATTTTTCTTCTAAATATCCAGTAACTTGGCATTACAAACTATTTCCTGTGGAATTTTTAATGACAATATTTTATGCATAGTGTGGAGGAAAGACTGTACCATAATTCCCTTTGATATTGTTTTTCTGAGGAAGAAAGAATTAACTTTGGAGTTGGATCCAAATGATGTTGATGAATGATGAGCAAAATGAGACCCAGAATTAGGCTTTAGACAATCTGGCAGACAAGGTTACACTATGGTCCTCACTCTCCACTTCCCAACAAAGATCTAAGATGATTTCCAACTTAGGACGATGGGCTGCTTGGACTATTCTTCCTTATGCATCTTATAGAGCATCTGGGATCCCAGCTGCTCCTGTGAGATCTATGAGGTGGCAAGTTCACAAGACTTTGAGGTTTCCAGCAATTAAGTCCATCTCATTTGCAAAGCCAATGTTGCGTATTTTGTGATGCCCGGTTTCTGAACTTGCAGAAACCATTCCTAAATCTATTTCTGTCTACAGAAAAATTTTCTCTACTTCATCTAGATGGCTGCATCTACCTGTAGAGAGGGTTAATCTTGTTCTGCTTTGTCCGCTTCATGCATCCCTGAGGTTTTCCCACAGTCTTCTGAATGTAAAGAAAGGAGACAGGTCACTTGCCACTCTCAAATTTTTCTAGGCAACATTTAATCAATCATTTTATTTAGCATCTCCTGATGGTTTATTTAGATTTGAAAGAGATCTTGTATGTGCCGTGCAGCAGTCAATGTAAGGAATGTAACAGAGGTACATGTCACCTTTAAATGTACATATAACCTTCCCTGGCTGTTGGTTTATTGGTTTTCAGTTACCAATATTATTATTTCATGAGACTTTTCTTACTTAGATGCTTTCATGGGTTCAAACTGACCCAATAGCAAGAACTGCTATAGCAGAAAGCAATGTGGGAACATCACCAAGTTTCCTACTTATCTGAATAGTGCAAAAATTATGATTATTTTTTTGCAGTAGCAATCTGCCCATACTGGAGTTTAGAGGCAAAAAAATGAGCATGGCATTTGCTACATTCATACCTGTGAACACAACATGAACAGTGAGAAATCAGACTGTTGATTTCGGGCAGGCACAGGCAAGGGCAAACACAAGAAAAACATGCAGAGGTGTTACATGTTTTTTAAGAGGCCATAAAAGGACATTTTGATGCTCACAACAGTTAAGCAGTGTAAATTGGTTTGGTTTCATGAATAAACTATATTTGGCTTGTACCTGAATTTTTCATGAATTGTTAGTGTATTTTATCAAGCTGCTGAGAGAGTATTGCTTCCATCAGTCCTGTGTCTGTTCTGCAAAACAAGGTAAATAATTGATTTTTTTTCTCCTTACTCACAAAAAGAATTGCACAATGCTAAACAGGAACAAACAAACAAAAAACTTTTAAGGACTTGCATCACCAAAGAAAGAAACACAAACTCCTGCTTGTAGCTCATGTCACTATACCAGGAATATCTCCTAATAGATACAGAATGTACAAGGAAAAAAGTGTCAGTGATGGTCTTGCTTATATCAGCCCAAATGAAACAGCTATATCACAAAAGCACTTTCTTGCTCATAAAATCTTGTCTACAGCAGAGAGGTTGCCAGAAAAGAAATGTTACAAAAAAAAAAAACCAAACACAAAAATCACACTCTTTACTGACATTCCTGTATGAATAAAAGTTTGCAGCTACTCCTGGCTCCTATGTCTAGTTACTGCTTAGGAAGCCCAAGGTCTTATGCTGGAAGATAACCCAGAGAACTGTTAATGACTCCAATTAAGAGGTGTGAATATCATTTACACCTATCTGTTCCCTTTTAGCAAGAAAGACTACAGCCAGAAACACACAGCGCATAATCCTACAGAGAGTATTTCAAACAGTAAAGGTTGAATTTATTTGAATCGTACGACTTCTTAGTCTGAAAATGAAAAAAGAAAAAAAGATATGTAGAGTAAATTAGGGGGACAAAAATAATAGCTCTCCTGCTGTTTGTTCTCACTTTGAAACAAATGGAAAAAAACAAGACAATGATTAAAAAAAGCTCTAGAATATTGAAAATATTCTTTAGGAAAATACGTCAATAAAACAATATGTGATTTACAAATGTGAGCCAAAAAAATGCTGAAAAAATAGACTTGCAGATTTTTCATTGATTGATAGCAGGCATTGGTTACAAATTTTCAAATTATGAAATTCTGCTTTAAGTTTTCACCTGCAAATGAAAATATTTCTTGTTTAAAGCCACTCATTGCTTTCAGTGTAGAGGACAAGTACAAATGAATCCAGTTTTCCAAAATCACAGAATCACAGAATCACAGAACGTTATGGATTGGAAGGGACCTCAAAAGATCATCTAGTCCAATCCCCCTGCCGGAGCAGGAACGCCTAGATGAGGTTGCACAGGAAGGCGTCCAGGCGGGTTTTGAATGTCTCCAGAGAAGGAGACTCCACAACCTCTCTGGGCAGCCTGTTCCAGTGCTCTGTCACCCTCACTGAGAAGAAGTTTCTTCTCCAATTGAAGTGGAACCTCCTGTGTTCCAGCTTGTGCCCATTACCTCTTGTCCTATCATTGTTTGTCACCGAGAAGAGCCTGGCTCCATCCTCGTGACACTCACCCTTTAAATATTTATAAACATGAATGAGGTATATATATACTATAATACTAGTATCTCTCTTCAAAGTGCTTCTGAATAAACTCAGGGCTGTATCTAGATTCTAGCTACCCAGAGTATCAGTTGCTTAAACTTGGTATTCCCTTTTTTTTACTGGAAAAGTCTATTTCCCAGAGAGGTTACCCATCCTGTCTATGGTAGGATCTGGTCTCCACTGTCCTTGCTCTCTCCATGATGCTGTTTTGTGTTGTTACAGCACCTACCAGTGGGACGGCAAGCCATGAGTGAATCCCTAGGCAGATTCCCAAGTTCAATTATTACACAGCTCCCACCTTAACAGATATTTTCAAATTATCCCCCAATGTATCCCTTTTGGGTAGGTTGGCACACTTAGGAGACAGCTCCCATGTGTCAACCAGCTCAATGTTGTCATCCCTCTAAGCAGTCTCGTAAAAAAGGTTTCAGACTGAATATGCTCCAAGACAGGGGAAAGCAGTGAACTGGTCAGGATATCAGGAATAAATGGGAAAAGCAGGACATCTCTGTGGTCATTTTACCAACAAGCCTGTGCTTCTTTCTCTCTTTCCTGCTCTGTTTATGAAAAGTGATTCTCTCTGTGGTGGCAAGTGCGTCATTTGGGTTTTCACGACCATGCCAGCTGCCGAGGTGATTCGTTTCAAAATATGCAAGGACACCTGGCTAGAACAGAGCTGGTACAAACTCTTCACTGAAATTGTTTTAGTGCAAAGCAGTATGAACATTTTGCTCAACAATGACAACAAAAAAAAACCCCAGACAACATATATTTTGCTTTAACTATATTATATAAGTAAAATATTACTTTAAAATATTACATACTTTGCTATAAATACATTTTTAAAATTTAGGTTAAAAAATAAGTAACATGATATGTAAGAAGCAAAGTTATTAGGGAGTATATTTTTCTGACACCTTTATTTAGGCAATAGAGACAACTAAGTCAAGAAGCTGAGCAGGAACAAACACAGGCTGCTTGCCAATGTGACTATGTGGGAGAGAGAAGGGAATGGCAGCTAGAATTGGTCCTATACCCACCTTTGTTTAGGGTGTGGGACTGTTACAAGTAAGCGTTGTACAACAGTCTAATGTACTTGCCTTACACTTTATTGTAATTATCTTGGAGAGTCTGTGCTGTTAATGAGAAAGCTTTACTTTTTAAGAGAGGCTCTTCTTATTGAAGCCTGATTCTCTAGTACTTTGCTTCTGTGTTTGGGCTGGAGACAGGTGCCAAAAGTCTTGATACCATTTGTATTACCCTTAATTTAAATTAAAGCAGTCTGAAGGCTGCTCTAAATAATGTTTTACTTTCCATGTCATTTGAGCTCCCAAAGTAGCCTAACACTAAGCCTGATCTCATCTGCCCACTGGCAAACCTGAGAAGATGGCAGATAAAGTGCTTATTCCCCAGCTTCGCAGGAGCATCAGGTACCAATGTTGTTAGTGAGGGATGAGCACGTTTCTGCCCACAAACCTTGACATCTTGTAAGCGGACCTTAAAAGCACTTTAATGAAACTGAGATTCAGCAACCTTGTTCATTAGAAAATACAATCATCGTTCTTGTTTTTGTTATGTATGAGTAAGAAGATTTCCTATTTCCACTCAGGCTACCAAAGGCAATGACTCATAGTGGTATTATTTCTGTTTAGAAAGCCGGTATATAGTGCTTATCACTGGCACATCACTTTAAAATGACAGGATTGGTAGCATTACCCTCATTTTACAATAAAGATTTGCGGCATGGACATATCAAATTACATACGCAAGGTCACACAGTATTTCAGTGGGAGTACATGGAGATTGATGTTTGCTCTGCTTACAAGGCACTTAATATTTTAGGCTTGACTGTGTCCTGTGCCACATATTTGCAAAAGAAGGATAGGACAAAATGCTTCTATGGTAAGCAAGGAAATGCTTCTGGAAGTCGCCAGCACTGAGCAGACTGCTGTCACTGCCTTTTGTGGGTGCAGTGAATTACCTCCTCGTTTTCTGGTAGTTGCTCAGTGATGGAGCAGGGGAATACATGGAGCTCCCAGCAAAGGAGTAGGCGAATCCCAGCTGTGATGCCTTATGTTTTCTTGGGAATCCTGGGAAAATGGTACATGTGTTCCTCTGAACATTACTGCCAGTCTGCCCCTTATATAGCCACCAGAGGGTTTGGGGAGAAACCCCTATGATGTTTTATGACTGGTTTGAATGGCTCTGACTTCGATGCTATAATGCTTAGAAAGTTCCTTTTTCAAAGCACCTTTTTTAAGTTTTTTGTTTTCCCCTGCCACCCATGTGAAGAGCTAAGTACTTGTGAAGAATTAAATAAAAGGCCACCTGATGAATGAAAAACCACATAAGAAAAAACCACAATGAACTCTCCTCTCTTGTATGAATAACCTGGCAAGGTACAGTCATATTCCTTCCTGTCTCTCTGATACCATCACTCTTTGCATTCTCTGCTGCACAAATAAAGAAAATAAATAAATGAGAGTTTAAATGTTGGGGTTTTTTTCCACGTAGATTGTTCTGTTTGCTGTTAAGGTTGTATTTTCACTTGACAATGAGAAAGGTGGGGTGGAATTTTCTCAGCCTGAGAAAAGCCTACTTTTCAGACATTTTATTTAGGTCGTGACTGTTCTAAACATGATTCTCTTTTGCAAAAAGCGTGTCGAAACTTCTTTCCATGTGCTCCATTTATGTATGAAAATCAGCCTGGATGCTGTTTTTCGGTCTGAATTCATTGCTCTTAGTGTGCAGTATGCATACTCAGAATTCAAAGTCTGACAATGTGGGGATTTAAGTCAAGTTTTAAACATCTTTCTGTATGGGTCCAGTTCAAAACAGGATTTTTTGGGAATTTGATCTCCCAACTAGAGCACCTTGTATAAACATGGGATGATGAAGTTTCTGCAACATGAGAGCTTTTAGAGCAACAAAGGAGCTAATCTACTGCAATATATAAATGTTCGTTTGAATAGATATGGTTTAGGATAATTTTCTAGGTTGTAGTATTTGAAGTTGAGTCCCTCTCAGGTTTTCTTGTATTGGAAATAATATGTTTTGGCACAGTAGATTAAGCTAGCAATTAGAAAGCAGTTTCCTTTTAGAAGGATGTCCATCAGAGTGCAAAAGAGTAGAAAATAATAATGTTTGAAAATGTACAAATAAATAAAATGAAGACTATTCTCCCTTGAGTGCCATTCACACTGTGATTTTCACTTAATAAAAAAAGCTCCTAGCTTGACTTTTTCCAGTCTAAGCAGTTGGTGTTAAGGTGTTGATGGTCATTAGCAAGATCTTGAGCCAGCCAATTAGATTTATTTTTGTAGCAAATTAAGCTGCAAGACTTTAGAGTTTGTGCTTAGCAGAGTCTGCTTCTGACGGGGTTTTGGACAACCACGTTTCCTAATGAGTTAGAAAACAGCAGAAAGAGAAGGCATGGAAAGCCTCGGCCTGTCTGAAAGGTAAGTCCCTTCTAACCTCATGGAAACAGTCTGAAATGTTAGAGGTGGCATGGCAGAGGAGTACATGCCAACGCCGTGACCATCGGAGGCTGATGAGATGAGCTGTTATTAATGGGATCTGAGTCAGGAGATTGATACGGGAAGTGTCTATACACAGGGTTTGCCAGAGGGAATGTTGTTTTTCTTCTGTGATGGAGGGAAACAGATGCCTGGGGTGCCTGGTCACTGCTTTGGGGTTTTGCTGATCCCACAGGTTCATAGGGTAGTGGAGGCCTCTGGAGAACCATTGGACTGGAGTCCAATGCCACTGCTCCAGTGGGACCAGGTGGAGCCATCTGCTCAGGACCATGTCCAGTTGAATTTTTATTGTCTCCAAAGAGATTAGGCTCCATAACATCAACCTGTGCCAGGATTTCATCATTCTTACAGTAAAAAACAAAAATTTCTTGTGCTTATATGTAATTTCTTGTGTTTCATTGGGTGTCCTTTGCCTCTTGTCCTGTCACTGGACACCACTGAGAAAAGTCTGTCCATCTTTTTGGTAATCTTGAGCAAATTGGAAAAGGCTGTGAAGTTTCTGCCTCTGGATAGGGACCCGAAATGCCTTCAGGACGTTTCTGACAATTGACCTAATCACTGATGGCCAGAAAATGCCTTTCTGTGAAACACAGTACACAAACTAATAGCAAAAACCTCAGTATTTATTTTGTATTTATTTTGGGGGCCATCTGACTTCTGTCACATTAATTATTGAGCAAAGATTTTCTAAATTTCTTTTGGAAAACTTTCTTTACAAACTCTTGCTCATCTTGCACTTTTCCACATGTGCATTACAAGTTTCCTTCAATCAGACTTCACCTGAACGTAGGTTGCTTCATATCTTGTAGCTCCAGCCATACTTATCTGCGCTGTTCATCTTGTTTGCAGAGCAAAGCATTTTTGTACTCTGGTTTCTGAACAATTTATCTGTCTTTGTAAGCCTGCCTTTACTTATGTGCATGAGGGAGGAAAACCGAGCGACGCAGCCAGGAGCAGTGAATTGTGAGATTATAAATCCAGATAAATCCAGATACATGCCAAAAGTACCAAAAAAAAGAGAGATTTTGAGCCAATTGGGTCGCGCCTATACCTACAGTTTTAGCAACAGTTCCAGAGTTGGATCGAATACCAGCAAATGTTTAATGAAGGGGTAAAGATAATAGACCAGTATGGTCATTTGGAAAATCGTAAGGCCAGACCTACCATTTCTGGCATAATTCAAGAGTTAAACTTGACAGTTTCTAGATCTGCAAAAATGCTTAGCTGCCTTGTGCTTTCTGTTGACCAAGATATTATCCATTTGGCAGAGGACTCCATCAAGCTTTTCAGAGTAATGACCTGGAAGATTTTCTGATCCAAGAAGATGTGAGACAGAAACAAGCCCTTGCCAAATTACAGATCGGGCATCCAGTTATGAGAACATTTTTACATCTTCTGAAAAGTCCTAAAGTGCTTGGATCTGACTGCTGCTTCCTGCAGACAAACTCATAAAGCTTGGCAAAAAAACTCTGCAAAGAATCTGATATTCCAGACTGAGTGTTTTGGAGACAAAGTCGTGTTTGGTAACTAGCTCTTGGGGAGTTTGACTCAGGAAATTATATTCCCTTTCTCCATTTTGTTAATCTCTCCTTTCCCTTCTGGTTGTAATGAAAAAAAATTCATCTGGACATTGACACTGTAGATAGTTTCACATCGGATTTTAGATTTCCACCAACATTCTTTTAGCCTTGTTCTTGGAATATTATCAGGTAGTGCTTTATAATCTCAGATTATAAATCACTGCAGGAACTATTCCATCAAGTCAAACCCCTTCTTTAGTCTCTTATGCCTTGATTCGTAAAATCCACATTTAGCCTTTTCACTGCATGGTTTTGTGCTAGATCACACACATTTTCTCTGCACTTTCCAGTAGGGAGCCTTATATTCTTTCTCCTTTTCCTGCAAATATTTAGAAGATAAGCTTTGAACATATCATTTTTAAAGAAACTATTTATAATTTTAATTATCACGTTTTCCTGAAACCCTAAAAAATATATTTACAATTCCGAAAGTATGCTTTTGGAGACTACTATTGTTGCTAAGACTATACGATAGTAGCAACAGCCTAAAAGGCAATAAAAAATATAATCTGTGGCTTGTTTTCTTTCAAACAAGAAACACTATAGGATCAGGATCTAAAAGTAGATAGATTTTGTACTCAAATAGCATAATTCTTTGCTGTCAATGAGTCATGTGGTAAACTGAATGCATGCTACTCACTGATATGGGATATTATTTCTGTTTGCAATAGCAGGAATATTGTATACATTACATTATCATTTGGTCAATATCACCAGTGTTATCACTCAGTCGATCTGAAATTCAGTTCTCTGTAAGAGAATTTTCATAATTTCAGAGATCCAAACAGCACTATTGTTAATTTTAAAGATATTGATGTGAATAGTACCTATTTTACATGGGTGAAACAAGCACAGTATTATATAATGCTCGTTCTCTGCACATACATGAACAGATACACACATTTGTTAATTAGAAAGCCTTGTAATATTAAATTCTTTCTATCAAATACTTTAGTGTTTGAAAGACCAACAGTCCAATTTCCACGGTTCACAGGTACTTCTATTACTTACCATTCTAAGTACACTTGAACAAGTAAGAACCTGATCCTTATTTTGAAGAAGTGCCTTTCTTACCTATTTAAAATGAATAATATATCCACTTAGTCAAATTAAATGGTCATTTTAGTGCTTTTTAATAGTATTGTAGGAGAAGAGCAACTTTCTAGAATGACAGCAGGTTCCAGCATGCTCCAACACAGAGCAGTTGCTCTTCATACAGCTCTGTACATCTTTCGCCTGTCTTTTATACATTAAAGGGAAAAAATCCAAGCCATTTCCAAGAACATGGAAATAGTAGAAAATGTTTTCACTGGTAATAGACAGATCAGTCCCTTCAGCCTCCTGCTTTACTTAGAAGAGTTCGTCCCATCTAACACTTATTTTCCTTCAGAAAAAAATCCCAAGCTGGATTTTTGTGTGCTCCTCCACAATGAAATCTGGAAGTACTTCCAATTCTAGCAGGTACTGAGCTCTCCAGCACGGCTCTGGCTGGAGCGAGCTGTGTAATGCTCAAAGCGCCTGCTCCACACATCATGGATGGAGAGTTCAGCCGCGGGCTCTGGGAACACAATCTGGGAGAGGTCCAACTTCCACCCCATGTTAAGGGCAGGGGATTGCAGAACCCCTTATTGATAAATCTTGCAAAAGCTCTGCTCTGGAGCTCAGCATCCACAATCCGCTGCTGGCTTACAAGTTCTGGAGCTGCGTCCAAGCTAGAATTGCCAACTCTTTAGCTGTAAAATATTGGGCAGACTTTCAGCTGTGAAAGGAGACCCAGAAGAATATCCTTGAGGAACATGGGAGCAGCGTTTGGAAGTTTTTGTTTTGCCGTTGCTAGAGCACTTCAGTCCTGTCCTCTGATCCTAACAACACTCTGCGAGCTGTAAGTCAGCTCCACTCTGATGAATGAGGATCACATACAGCAAACACAGCTACTTCTGTGTGGAAACTGCCAGCTTCATGAAAAACGCTGTAATAATATCCTTCCACTTCTGTTATGAATCTCCTTGGTTAAAGGATAACTAGTCTTGTTAATCTCACATGGGTATTCTGGTGGACGTCAGTGGTCCTCTTTTTATTTTTTACTTTGCCTAGCAGGATTTGAGGTAATATGTAATGAATTATTGCTGGGAATTGTGATCAGATAGTAAAGTACAAACATTATTCCTGAGTAGAATATCAAGGAAATGAGGTTCTTAACTTTGGTTGTGAAGGCACACTTGATGGCCAAAATAATGTCACTTGGGGTAACCATTCATAGGTTTTCCAGGAATACAATATTGAAGTAAGTGTTGCACTTACTTGCAGTAAAATGTGTATATTTTCATACTTTATTCTAAGTCACCATAGTGGCTCAAATCTAGTGCCAGTACTTACCGTGAATAAATTTGGAGAGCATCTATGAGGAGAACTGACTTAAGTAACGACTCAGTGTTATTAAAAATAATTTTCCAGTTATCCGATATCCAAAGAGGTCCTAAGGCAGGAAAACTTTACTGAGTACTGACTGAATTATCCATCTCTTGCATCACTTTTTTTCGGTAACAGTTTAGTGGATCCCTGCAGGAATATAGCAACCAGCAGATTAGCTCATCTCTTGATGATGTATAGTGGCTTTTCTGCAGTCAAACTTATCACTTTTGTTAAAGTATGTCTCTTTGGATGCTTATGTATCCACTTTAGCTGGAAGTAACAATTTTTGTGCAACGTTGAAGTGTGATATTCTGTACTGCAAGGTTGATTTACAGTGAAATAAAGTGGCTGGCTCATTGCAGCTGAAATTACTAATGCTTTCTGTCTTTCTGTAGAGAAAAAATGCATTTAGGGCTGCATGATTCATCGAGATTTCTACCAAAGAGCTGCCTTTTGGTCCTTTGCTGTGGTAAACAAGCATGATGCTGTTAAAAACAAATAATATGGATACAAAGCACTCCACAGGTACTAGCCTCTCTTCAAGCTTTTCGATCTATCCAAAAGTGTTAAGAAATGTCTTTCAATTGACATAGTAACCTTAAACTCTTCCTAATCTTCTGGGTCTTTTACAGCCAGCTACCTGAAATGCAGCAAAATGTTGTTACTTTGTGTCACTTTGCAGACATCAAAGATCAAGATCATTGAAAGTCAAATTCAGAAGGTACACTTAACTCTATAAAATTCAAAATTATATGTACATATGTGATCGTGGACTCATTTTTTGTAACAGCGGCATTTAATTATTAACTCACATTTAGGGTTTTACCACCTCCTGTTTAATTATGGGATCAGTCACAGCAAATGAAAGTTATTAAATCTGTATAGGACATTGCTCTTTTTGGGAAGGAATGGGCGCAGTATTAATTACGGAGGTGAAAAATGAAATAAATAAACAAGCCCTGCCATCGTGTGCAGAAATATTAACACAAGGCTCTCTGAAAATATTCATTAAACACAGGAAATGCAAATATTGTCAGCAGTTATATATTTACTGCCACCATTGGTTTACAGCACTTTTTTGTGTGAGATGGGGATGTCTGAGCCTAAAAAATTTCATTTTAAAACAGGTCATGATGTCTTGATGATACAAACAGGGTGGAAATTGTAAACCCTAAAAATTATTGATTTTAAAACTATTACTCCTCAAGTCACTACCAAGTTTGTGACTTTCTGGTGTGGATGCTCTGTCACATCTCCAAGCAGTTTTTGTGATCCTTCCCTTTCCTCTCATGAGCACTTCTAGGAAGAACACAGGAGCTGAACAGAAGTCAAACAGATTAAGTTAGAAGTAGAGCAATGATGTTGTCTGGTGCCATTGTCTTTGGTGCTGATGCCCTAGGAGATGGCGTGCCGTTCCTACAACACATTGTGTCATCACAGCATGTGCAAAAAATGAATCATCCACAGCTCTTTAAAAGCATTCAGTCTGAATTGTTACTTCTTATCTCAAAGTGGCAGGAATATATAATTATTGCACTAGCAAAAAAAGCCTGATTCCCCTAGGTCCATATAAATTTTTTACAAATTCAGGGGAAAAAATAAACCAAAAGGAACTCCTCAAAGTCTTTAATTTTTTAAAAAAATTGCTTTCAAGTAAATTAGAAAGGAAGGAGAGGAGTAAGTTTGATGAATATTTCTCTGAATCAGCTAACTGTGGTTTTCTATCGCAATGTGGACATTAGGGTTGAATATACAAAAGTCCCATGCTGACAAATATGGAGATCATTGGACTTCTGTAAGGAGAAAGAATGGCTATAGAGAGTGACAAGCATGAGGACAATCAGAGCTGAAATCAGATCATCATCTGTGGTCAAGTGTCTGAATTTCTCTAGCTATGCCAATTCACTCATGGAGAAATTCTAGCCCACAGACTCTAGTAAAAACTTGTTGCAAGAGTGGTCTTAGCAAAGAGAGATGAGTTTTCTTTAGAATGCACCACCAAGGTAAAAGTGTGGGACCATTAATGGTAGTACACATAAATCAGAAGTGAATATATGAAATCTGTCTCTCAGAAATTATTTTTTCTTTATAGTTGTAAAGGAAGAGTCTTATGCGGTATATGTTCCAACTCCGAAACCTAACATTTCAATGACTGATTCTTTTACAGTCTTGTGTTCTTTGTTGGTTAGATTTAGGTGTGAGGTTTCTTGGACAGAGCTTTCATCCCTGGGTTTCAGCACGTCTTCATGGAGGTGATGGAATAGATTTTCAAGCACAATCCAGCTAACATTTAGCACTCCTCCTTGTAGTTGAGCACTGAAATTTTGCAAGTGTCATTCTCTTACCGCAACTTACACATTTTAATGAAACATTCCCATAATGTTGTAACAAGATATTTTGTCTTGATGTCATCTTTAAGTAGTGGACAGGTTATGGTTGCACTCAACAATTTTAAAGGTCTTTTCCAACCAAATTATGCTATGATTCTATATCTGGGTAGTTTTTCTCAGAGGATTTTGAAAACATCAGTATCTTGCAGTGTTTTGGGATTTTTATTGACACATGAGCATTTAGTTATAGAAAAAAGTGTCACCAGAAAATTTTGTTGGCTTTATTAATCAAAATTGTGAAAGTTGAGTCTTAGCCTGTGACAAAACACTTATGTCATTCAGAGGAAATTAATTTGAGACTGCTTTTGACAAAAAATGATCATAGAATAGCCCATTAATTTAATTCTATTCCCCATTTTTTTTTTGTTAGCGTCAAGTGTTTAGTCCTCATGAAAGCACAAGAGGTACTCAGAGTAAAAAAAAGAAGGGAGTGAATATGTCTAAGAGCACTGGAAAAAGCAAGAGCTCTTTGAGCAGTCTTCAAAGATAACTCATTAGCCTTTTCCTGAGCTGTCATTCATAGCTGAGTAATTCAATTTGAAACATATAGGGAATGCACAGAATGATACATCTTTAATGTGAATGTATTTGTGAAATATACCAGACCAAATTTTTCCAGTGTAGTGTTTAGAAATTTGCTGTTGATATGTATAAATGCAGAATCAGAGCCGATGTGTCAGAAAGAAGAAATGGGCTGTAAGCTTTTTAAAGCTACAAAACCATGTTCTTTCTTTTATTTTGTGTATTTTGCCAGCCCAGCGGTGGTTTCCCACTTTTGCTGCAGTGCACTCAATGCCTTTTTTGCACTTGTCTTTGTAGTGAGCACCAACTCCCTGACCTCTGCACACTTTGGCACAATTTGAGAAGGAAAGGGGCAGGCAACAGCAGAGCAATAACAACTTTGGGGCTGCTCAGACAAGTTGCACGCATGCAAATCTATGGGAACAGCTGGTATTCAGCATAGAAAGAGGTCCACAATGACTGGAAACAAGGTTAATGCCTTTAAAAATAAAGGACCTGAAGAGAACCTCACCTCAGCCCTCAGAAAGGAGGGCTCTGAAAATCAATTTCCAAGAATGTGACATACAAGAAAAGTAATCAGGGATAGTAAGCATGCATTTACCAAAGGAAAATTGTGCTAATTCAATCTGATTGCCTTCTGCAATTAAGTAAGCATATGAACAAGGGAGAGAGCACTGGGTGCTCTCTGCCTTGACATTGCCTCACATAACATTCATTTGTAAAAAGAGAACGCATGAGAAGACTTAGATGGGTTAAATATTTGCTAGACTGTCAGCCATGAAGTGCAGCAATAAATGGGCTGATGTCCAGCTGGCAGCCAGTGACAAAGAGGGTACTCAAGAGGTCCACTCAAGAGTGATTAATTGCAATTGATATGATGACAAAGTGCAGCCTCAGCAGGTTTGCAGACCAAACTGAATTAGGAGGACTGGTGGACCCAAAGACAGAGCTCTCATCTTCAGTTTCTGTGAAGACAGATAGGTGGTATGATGAGCTGTTCTCGCTTAGTTTGTGGAAGAGGAGGCAAAGGGATGGTCCAATAGCAGCAGAAAATTATTCATATGAAGCGCTATTCCAAAGACAGCAGAGCCAAACTAGGTAGTGTCAAGCTGCCTTGTGGAAAAGACCATAAATTATGGCCTGAAATATCCATATTGAACATGTGGAAGAACTCCTTCACCTCCTTTAGGAGGTAGTGCAGCCTAGCAGAGGTTACCCAGCAAGGCTGAGCAATCTTTGTCCTTGGAGATTTTCAGGACACAGCTAGACCTGACCCACTGGTTATGATAGTAGCACTTGAGCAAGAGGTTGGAGTGCAGACCTCCAAAGCTGCCTTCCAGTTGATGCAGTGACACATCCAGGCCAGAGTGCAGAAAGGACAGCTCTAAGACTGTCTTTATTCTAGGTGAATTAGGCATATCGAGCTCCTGGTACACATAAGCACTGCTGGTTTTCAGCAAATCAAACACACAAAAACATGTTTTTCATCTGCAAAATTTTATCTGTAATGACACTTGTAGTGTGTTGTCCTCCTCCTTCTAGCATACTGCCACAAAGATCTTCCTGGTAGTTTTGCCTCATTTGTTACCTCAGAGTAAATCTGAAAGCATTTCTTTCTTTCGCAAATTAGATATTAATTAAGGTAAGCAGGAGACTGGAGCAGATAATTGCTATTACAAAGTGTGATAGCAATGATAGATTTCTTAAAGGAAAAAAATGTTCAGCGGCTTTTTGCAAGGCACTGAGAGAAAAGACTAATGATAAAATAAGCGTACTAAGATTGTAGTATTTGCTTTTCTTTCTTTACAACATGGTTGCAATAATTGTATGCAAGAATCACTTTGAAATTGGAAATAGGTTGGTATATTTTATTTAATAATATGACAAATATAGGGAACATAATAGGCTTGAGTATATAATGGTCACTGCCACTAATAAGAGTCATGTCACTTCTGCAAAATTTTCAGGAAGAAAATATATTCTTAGGAATTTAAGATTAATGAATGTAAGACTAGTTTTAAAATAATTTCTGACAGAGCATTGTTTACAGCTAGACTTGGAAATTGCTTTCAAAAGCTGATTTTCAAGGATGGAGTATATTTTTCTTAAATTCACTTTTTAGTTCTATTCTCCTTGCAGAAAGTTTGCATCATTGTTTGCTGCCGTGTGATTCAGGGTTCATGATCAGCTGTGTTACCATCATAATTTCATGGCTGAGTCATGAAAGATCACCACTCTAAACCACACTGAGTCATTTTTTGCGATTACACATCATGATTCATTGCTGTTAAACAACTTAAGGGCAGGAATTTTGTCTTTATTAATTTGTATTTTGTTTACAGCAGCCCTGCAGCTTGTACAGTGCTCTTTATCCTTCTTTCGTATTGCATTTATATTTTTTGTTCATTCTGTTATTACTTCAGTTGTCTTTTACTGAACACACACACAGAGGTAGAATAGATAGATGGGTAGAACTCAAATATGTGAACAGAGGTCATACTTTTAGTAGTTGGTACATGTAGAAAAAGGCTCCTATGTGAGCTAGTGGCTACTTACATATTTAGGTCAAGTAATCACAATTTGATAAACGCCTAGATAACCAATTTGCATCTATAGATGTTCATACAGAAACTCTAGTTAATAATTTTGCTAGGCTAAAAGAGGCAAGTGTACATCTCTGTTTTTTTACGGATGTACATGTGACTAGCAATTGTGACATACAACTAAAAGAATTGCCACTTTTAGTATCAAAAATTTTCCCTTTTCTTGGCATTCAGAGAAAGTTAACAGTAATCACCTTTTCCAGCACTTAACGTATATTTGTGGACTCGTGGAGTATGTGCTTAGACATATTCCTCACTTAACTCATATCAAAAGAGGATGGCTGTCTATCTTCTTGAGAGGCAGACATCGATGAGTGGGATATGTGCGACGCACAAGAGGCTCGTTAGAACATCTATCTTTTGATGCTAATAAGGAAAGAGCACACAGCAGAATTTAGGTCTTGTTTAGTCTAGTGAATAGCATAGGAAATGCAACCACAGACTTCAGTGAAATGATGCACGCTTCGTCTGGGTGGAACTTTGCAATAGCACCTGGGGTTTTCAGATGCTCTAAATATGCCATCCCCGCTAGAAATAGAGAATTATCTTAGGATATCTCTATTCAAGGAAACAAGAAGAAATACAACATTTCTGCCTACAAAACAGTCTGTTTAACAAACTGCAATAAGGCTAGCCTAATTAACCCTTCCTTTCAAGTAGAGGATGCAAATTGATTTATGTGTTTCATCACTTGTAGCCTGTGATGACAGTAAAGAGGAAAGTTTTTATAACACAGTTAACGACCCTTAGAGATCCACCCTTTCATTAATCGGCTAGATTGTAGCAGTCCTCTTGCAAACGTGCACAATTTGTAAGTCAACCTTGTATTAATTCTATGAGTCATTTCCCTAGACTTTACTTTTTATATTCCTTATTGACAGGCTTGCACTATTTTAATGCAAAGGCTTTCCTAACATGTGCTAGGTTATTATATTAATATCCTCAAATCCTCCCTCTACAGTGCAGGTTTCTCTGTTGCTTACCAAAAGCCTCATCAAAGACATTTTGGACAGAATTACTATAACCTTCTTAGGAAGAAGAAATGATTATCCTGTAGTTGGTATTTCTGTGCCATTTTCATTATTTGCAGTAGTCCCACACAAAACTTAAAATCATTTAAGGTTATTTTGCTGGGTAGTTAGATGAAAGCATTCACAGTATTTTTTAACGATGCTTACTCTGCAGAAAGATATGATAAATATTACTTTTGAGTCTGTGTACAACAGAATACTATTTATCAACATATTTTCTGTAGAGTGGGGTTTTTTTGGTGAAAATGAGCAAAGAAGCTTTCAAAAATATGTGTACGTATATTAAACTCACACACACACATATATATATTTAGTACCCATCATGCTGGCACAACGTCTATAGAGATAATGGGGTCTTTTCGGTAAAACCATTTTTATATTGGAAAAAATAGCATGGTTTAATTACCTTTCCTTTCTTTTACCTTTTATCTTTCTTTCCATTCTCTTCCCAACACATCCCAGTTTAGTAAAATCTCACCTCTAATATATTTTTATGTTCAGTCCACAGGATGCCTGCTAATGATTGTCTTCATTAATTTTGTTTCCTTTGGTTCATTAATTTTACGTTATGACTACAAAGATGACACTATAGCAACCACTGTGCTTTCAGCCAGTTGATATGGGTTAGTCATTTACAGCTCTTTTTATTAATATGGTGGACCAGAATCACTGGACGTGTAATAAGTGGCAAAAAAATTGCCCATTAGTAAAATCAACTCTGGCTTCATCTGGGAACAGGGCAGTAAGAAAAGAGGCAAGCCCAGGCGTTGACTTGGATTTGGTGTCTCAAAGAAGAGGGACATCGTGAAGGGAGATTCTGACCCATCCATGCTGCCTCAGGTGAGGTTTTGGATCTGGCAAGGGGGTGATAACTGCCAGGAGAAGGGTTATGAAGAGAGCTGCAATTCAGAGCTATCTCACCTTTTGCAGCTTAGTCCATTGCAGCACGTGAATCAATGCCCTAAATGGCAGGTGTCACAGGGAAGCAACTCTTTATGTCCTCTTGTTGTTTGGTTTGTTGGCAGCCTTTCTCTCTCTTCAACATGTAAATCATAGCCATGTATTCCTGTCTCAGCTTTACCCCCACGTATGTCATCTTTAAATTTAAAACAACACTCCCAAGTTATATTAGTGTTAGAATTATGTGTTAGAAGTGCATGTGATGCTAACGAACTCTTCATCTGCAAATTTGTTTTAATATTTTACCATAGTTATTGACAGGTGTGCAGTAGCACTATAAACTTATAAAACAAAAACAAAGCCACATTAGAAAGCTCTCTGGGAGGAAGGACTTTCTATCTTCCTAATGAAGCCAGGATTCCTGCGAGTAGCTGTTCACTTTGACAACAATTGCATTAAGATCAAAGGGGATATGAAAACCATGACAATATGACTGTATTTCATGCACCATGAGGCAGGGTTAGTGTAGATTAGACATATCATTAGTCAAGGGGATCTTTTTCCACTGAGAACTCTTGGCTGCTCAGTGTCTTTTCCTTCCCCTTTCCTTTCCAAGCCAGTATCTGTTTAAGCAGAAAACAGATTCCTTCCCCCTAAGACTATGACAGAAATAGGCTACGGATTTGAGGCTATGTCCAATCAGTGGCAATATGCATAGTAATATGTGGCACAGCTTGTGTAATGAAGTTCCCAGCATGCAGCCTGGAAAGGTATCCTCAAGTGTGCAGGGTGATTTATTTCCTCTGTCAAGAGGCAGGACAGGCAGGACTTGTCCTTCCCCACAGTCCCTTCAAGAATACTCTGTCACCCCGGGAAGCTGTAATAGCTTCTGGAAGCTCAGCCTTTGTTATACGGCTTGGACCCCTGTTTTAGCAAGGTTACATCCCCGGTCCTTTTCATCATCTGTGCTTGCTTTTAAAGAGTTGAATTACAAGGAAGAATTCCAGCCTTTCACCTTCTATTTACATTTGACTTTACATTAGCATGTTAAATGATCGATGAGAAGGTATGCACTCAGTGCCTGAAAGAAAGAACCTGCCTGCAATTGGTGCAACACATTTAATTCCTGCTTTTTAATGTAACTACAGCATGCGGGAAGATCACATAATGTCTGCCCTAAGCTGTGGAAGGAATTCAGCCTAAACAACAATTTCAAAATGGCTTTAGTGCTCAGAGGGTTTATGCAATAGCAGAACTCTATTGATGGAGCTACTGGCTTAATTTCTGATTTTTTTTCTTCGTGCCCTATAACTTTAATTTGCCAGTTTAATATATTAAAAAGGCTGCACTCTGATTTTAGACTTACCTACCTCAGAGAGACAGCACTCAGTTTCATTTGATTTGTAAAAGTTCAATAAGTGCTATTACCTTGCTCTATCTTCGTCGTCTAATATGCATAGTTCTAAATGTTTTTATCAGAACTCAGAAATGATTAATGAGATATATTATCACACAAGAAGACTGAGCAATTTCTAATCCTTTCTCTACGAGTAGATTTAATACCTTCTCTCTCTTTGAAATTAGTTTCCCGGAGACTTCACCGATGTGTACACAGTGCAGTGAGACCACCGTGCCCTGGTTACAATAGCTAACAAAGAACGCTCCTGCCTGGGCGCAGCCATGTACATAGACTTCAACAGTTGTTTAACAAAAATATCTTGTTTTTGGAATCCCTCTGGAGTTCCTAGAAAATCCCTCTTTAGACTCAGTTGTATAACATCCTAACTTAAGTCGCAGGGATTCATAAATTTGTCACTGTAGTCTCTAAACAACTAGCACAGTAATTAAGATTTGTGAGGTGCTGTTATCTCCAAACATGTTTCTGCCTGTCACCAGTGTTTGGGGTTTTTTCAGATATCTGAGGCACAGCACAGTATTTATGGTTTATGCAGTTCACAGCTGGCTTTCCAAGCAGCAAGCAGGAGGAGCTGTGCCCAGTTTTCTCTAAGGGAATGATGAGCTTTCTGCAAGAACCGTTGTACTCTGCTTTTCATCTCCATGGCATCAGCAGGTTTCCAGGGCTCAGTTTCAGAGGATCTCATCCTTTTAGATGGATCCGGATACAGGGGACCTGCTTTTTGGGTTTTACTTGAAAGCACTTTATGTGACTCTCGTGGGACAGGATGGAGAAGGTGGGAGTTGGTTTTGCTTTTTGTTTCTTGTGCTGCTTTTCTGGAGCCACTTTAAGTTCCTTCTCACTTCAAAACCTATCCCTCTTTCTCTATTTCCATCTACCAGAACAGAATACACAAAGCACCAGAAATGTGCTGGCCGACTCTCCATGAATGTAACATGACATAGGCCTTTCTAGCTCCCAAAATTAAAACTGAAAAGACCAATTATGGGCACACAGTGAATGAAAGGATAGATCTCACAATGGCACTTGTGAGGGTGCTGATTGATACTTGCCTTTTTTAGTGATAACTTTTGTCATCATTTGTAATATGTGTAATCTACCATCAACCCTCTTGCTCATTGTCCAGTGGTTCCTGGAAACTATAATGGTAGCTACATCCTTTAGAAATGAGACATAATGGTGAACTAGAAGAAATGCATGGAAATGTCCAAATTAGAGGGTAACATATGAAATTCTGAGGTGATGGTTTATCCAGCTTTTATCAAAAATCCTTAATTAATGGGAAATCATAATATAGGTTTGAAAAAAACATTGTTCCTAGAGATTTTGCCTTACATTTCTCTGAATCAGTGATGCTAGACTAAGATATAACTCTCTTATAGCAGTTGTGAAGCATTTACATCTTTTGCAGCAAACAAATAAGTTTATTGCTTCTTTTTTGTCCCAAAATGGGCAAAAGAATACAGGGCACGTGAAAAATTATTAGAAAGGATTCTTGTGGAACAACTCAGTTTGTAAAGCTCCATCATAACTAGAAAGAACTATTTTACAATAAATTAGTTAGGGATAACTGGATTCACTTTAGTGATGCTGTAACCAGAAAGCTCCAGGAATGTCATTTCAAATAATGTTAAAATTTGGCCCTAGAAATGGGTGTCATTTGTATCCAGTTCTGAACAGGCACTTCTCCCTGAAACCGATGGACCCTGAAGAAGACAGAGCAGACTAAATGTTCTCCCTCATATCAGAAATACGGAGGAACCAAGACTCCTATAATTCATAAATCCTTCACCAGTTCCTCTTGGGGAGTGTGGTGCCATAGGAGGTAATGAAGGGATATATCTTAAAGTCATAATCTAATTTTCAACTTCCAGTCAGCCCAATTTCCAGACCTAATGAGATGCTGAAAGTCTGAAAATCTGTTGAGGATTAGGGAGTGAGATGGAATTACTCAATCTGACTGTTCTAACCCTAAACATATCTCATTTGATTTTTGCTTTAAAATTCTTACAAGATTTGAGTAAGTTAAATCACCTTAAAAAATGAAGTTAAAAGGCATAACCATAATAAAAGTAGTCTCTGAATAGATTTTCACTAGAATATATATTCTGAACTTTTCAGCTACAGACCCTGTAATATATCATAAATCAAACAGTAAAATAGTTAGGTAAAAATTGGATGTTGATTGCAACAGAAATTTCCCCTGGATAACAGCAAAATATTGCATGATTCACACTCCTCTTTTAACCAGGAAAAACTGCTTTGACTATATAGTTCTCTACTTTTGAGGAATGTTTGCTTTTCATCAGTTCTACACAAAAATAAACACATCATTCGTTTTTGAATGAGCATATTAGAAAAGTGTACTAACATAAACACTTTTTTGGTTTGTTTTAATCTTGAATTAAAATCCAAGTAGGGTTCACTGTCAATATATTGACTATAAATTGATTTCCATTCCCTCTTTTGTTCACTCCAACAGAAAGTAGAATCAGCAAGTTAAATTCACGTAATAAAGAAAGCCCTTTGTCCGCTAGGATTTTAGCACTTAGGTACTTCTAATACAGATTCAAAAGATGCTAATAAAGTCAGAAATTTCCCACTGGGGGAGTAATGGAATGCTTTTAAAACTTACTTTCAGTTAATGACTAAGGCATTTTTGCTAACAGCAATTTGGCTTCTTATCCCAGGTAGGGGAAAATGCTTTAAACAGTAGATTAGAGTGTCCTTTCAGCTACCTGGCAAAGCCAGCTGCTGCTAGCGGGTGAAATGGTGTTTACCTGATGGCCTTGGGTTTTGGGGAGGGCAGGGGGAAGAGAAAAATCCTGCTTAGAAGAGGGCCCTTTAAACATGAATATGAATCAATAGGAAATGTAGAAGCCAGGCTGATGTAGTACACTGTGCAATCTGTTCACTGCATTTGGGCTGCTAATTAAAAAGTGATATAGACAGTACTGCATGAATGCACCATAACCTGTTGAAGGTCTGTCAGACTTTATCTTCACTTTCACATATTTGAATATTGTTTAATAAGAGGTCCTAACTGAAGGCAGAATATGTCTCTATAAAAGTGGAAAACAGATATATCAGCTTA
>NW_010179767.1:2781-89806 GCF_000695765.1 Mesitornis unicolor | reverse complement strand
CCTGCTGCATTATGCGTGTATATGTGTGTTCATGACTTCCAGCCCCTTTGAGCATTTCTAAGACAGCCACCCTAATTCATAAGCACAATATGTAAATTCTAAGTGTGTTTTTTTCTTCTTGTTTCAGGGACCTGAGCTAGGCTGGAAGGTTGGAAATACAACACCTAAACATAAATCTGAAACTAGTAATGAATCACATATCTACAAGGAAAGAACAGCCTCTTTTGTTGCCAAAAATTACTGTTTTTGCAAGGCAAACATTAAGAAAAAGAGGGGAAAATATATAGCAACTTTTAACAATGTGTGCTGAGTGTGTCCTTCCATAACTGATGGTATGCTTTTTCTTCATTTTTTTCCTTCATCTTACCTGGCAGTTCTAGTTTCTACATCTCAGAAAGCCAGCTTCCCCTCTTCTTACTTAATTGCACCCCCACTCCTCACCAAGGTAGGATTAATGGAACATTTCTCACATTAACTGGATTACATTACATTAGCTGACACTGTTAAATATGAAACCTGTTTTAATAATACTGGTGATTAGCAAACCTCTGAAAGTTTGGAGATTAACACTGGAAACTTATCTAAATTTCCAAATCCCAAGACTGCAAAAAAGCTAGTTTTCCTTCTGAGGCGGGGAGTTTCGGAAAACTTCTCAGAGTGGGAAAAGGAGGTGCTCGGTGATAGTGACTCTTCATGGCGAACAGATTATAAGCTTAGGAGAAAGAGAAACAAATTATTCTTTCCTTTTTTTTTTTTTTAATTTTGAAGTTTTTCTGGTCCCTAGAAGACACTTTCCTCTGAAGAATAACCCAGCCACTCCAGACAGACGATAAATGGCTTGTTTCTGGAAGCTGTTGACGGGAGACGTGCTATCCACACTCCCGAGGCAACGACAGAGGTGTGAGAGAGCCGTAAAAATTACGCAGTATCTGTCCAATGATCAGAAGCTGTGACTCTGAAGTAGACATCCCTGTCTTTGCAGAGATTGCTTTGAGAACAAAGAGTTTCATTAAATAGTAGATAATATCAGAGGGATTACAGCCAGACAGCATGGCAGGACAGAGTGTGCTTTTGTGCTACATTAAGAAGTTTTTCCTTGGGGAAAGGGCATGTTTCAGGGTATTCATGGTGTTCCTTCTGCCTGAAGCAAAATTATCTCTTGGTCTTTCCGTTGTCCTCTGTCTCTGAAAAGCACAGTGAGAGGTCATCAAAGCTGGACGCAGCAGGACCTGTTTCAGCCATGTGGGCGTCCATGAGCACTTCCAAAAACAACCCTTTTGGAAAGCACTGGTGCTTTACAGAAACCCTTGGGTTATGACCATGGTTTCATTCTAAGTTCCCTCATCAACTGAAAGTAAAAGCTTTCCGAAGTCAGTCTGCAGAGTTTGTTTCAGAAGAGGCATACTTGAAAATGTGGACTTTTGAGTATGATAGTCTTTTGGTACCATCTTTAATGTCCTGAATGTGAAGAGATTCATTGGACTGAGTTAAAGTCTTTTTCTAAAAGCCTTGTCTAAATTAGTAGGTATGAGCTTGATGTTCATTATTTGCGTAATATCTTTCTCCTTTGATCTTTGTAAGAGATATAAAGTGTGGTGTGAAAAGTGCAGAACTGTGAATCACAGTCCTCTTTTTTTCAGCCCTTCCTTTGCCTGTGAGTTTCTGCATAGATATAACGGGCTCACTTCTCTCTGCTGACTGTGCTTTACAGAAACATTTTAAGAATCAGTTAACCAATAGCTGCAAAGCATTTTGCATAAGGAGTAAATTGCAAATATACTATGGTTTTAGACTTATCTCTACATTGACAAGAAATACATCTTCGACAATAAAACAAGATGGAAGAATGGGGGGGAAAAGAAAGATAGTTGACAATGTAAAGCTGTGCTACAGTGTGCAAATACCAATAAAAGTCTATGTAAAATTGCCACAGCCCACAAAATTAAAGTAGATACTTTAAAATTTTTTAAAATGGAATAGATAATTATAATCCTGCCCATTTCAAGCTGAACAGACAGCAATGGACTACATTTTTGCCTTGAATAATACGTAAGCAACCTAAAATGGTGAAGAGGGAAAATCTAGGAGTAGCTTTAGTTATGTTAGGGGGATGGGTTGAAGACTGGATGCTCCCAAAGCAAGATGCTGAAGAGCTGATATCAAGATCCTCTACACTGCAGTCCACAGAGCAGAGGAAAGTAATTATCTTATAAAAAGGAAGTGAAGGAAAGGTTAAGGCACAGCTGTTTGTCTTTAGTTTCTGACTTAGAACATTATTCTGAAGGAAAAAATAAAATAATATGAAGCAGAGTTAATGACAATACCATTACAGCCTTCTGCAGAATCAGCTCCAGAGAAAACAATATCATCAATATTAACATCAATGTCCTCGACAGTGACAAAAGTTTGAACTTAGGAATTTGAACTGAGGGAAAATTTCAAAGATGTGGCTATCACATCCCATGCATACTGCATGTGGAAGATAATCTCTTATCTGAAAACTAAAGCAAAAAACTTCTAGGAACTGGAGAAATATTGAGAGCACTCAGGTTTGATTTGACTAATGAAGAATCCCACAACAAAGAGGGAAGGAAATTGGACAGCAAGCTTTCGGTATACAGTGGCTGTTTGTTTTCTTCCTTTATAGCCAGAAAAAAAGCAACAATTTTAGTGTAGTAATGTCATGAATTACATGACCTCAAGGACCTTTTCTTGTCTGTTGAGACAATCTTTACTAAGATTGACAGATGTTGATAAGGAGTTTTTTTACTTCTGTTTTTCTTCCTATCTGCTCTGTGATAAAACAATCTTACTCTTTAGAACCCTATGTTTGACACTTTTCACAACTGCTCTCATTATTTACATATAAAATGTTGCATAAAAACAGGTTGTCTAAGCCATAAGTTAGATCTCATCTTCTTTGTGCTGTAGTCCTCCGAGAACTGAAGTTAGGTTAACAACAAAACGCTATTTCTGCAAAACCTGTCAATAATCAAAGGCTTATACTTCTGAGAGTGAACAGAAATGCAGTAAAATGTTCCCACTTGAAAGTGAAAATGTGGATTATTACCATCTCATGCTGCCATAATTATTACCACCGGCTGCAAAAGTTATCAGCAATAATAAAACTATGCAGGAAACAGCACAGCCTCAGCTTCTTTACTTGTTCAGGATGAGATAGGAGGGATGCTGTTAGTGCATTCCTGGTGCTAAACAGTTTGTTTTTCTGAATGTCGCCCATAGGTACAAAGAAGTGCCATACACAGGGGTAGGAACCATTATGCCTTTTCCACACTCAGGCAAAAAGCTGTGTATTTGAAAAGTCTCAGCCTGTTTGCAGCTGGCAGATACTTGTGTGTACGTGAGATAACTGGTTTTTATAAATATGGTGAAAACAGAAGAATAATATTTTGGGGTTTTATTCCATGCATCTAAATATAAAGACACAAAACTAACCAGTAGTACTTAATATTGCACAATGGAAATATCGTGGTTATTTCTCACAAACACTGTTTCATATGCAGCCCTGTGTCAGCTGCATAGTATTTGGTAATTATATTTAGAACCTCAAAAAAATCTGTATAACCCGTATTCTGGTTTATGAAACAGAAAGAATTATTTTACCCTGTAATTACAGTGGTACCAGTAAAGTTTCGTGCAGATCTGTAGATTCTGTTTTTATGCCAGAAAGACCTACCAAAGTGACTGCCTTTTTAACAGGAAATCAAAGATTTTTGTCCAATAACACCTGCATGAAGCTCATCAGTGTTCTGTCATTGTATTGCCAGGGTCCCTACCTAATGTCTACATAATTTAGTATTTCTTTTTTAATTAAAAGGTCAACAGACATCATGGAATTCAGGAATATTTGCTTGATATTCATACTCTAAACCCTCTGTCAAAGCTTTATTAAAATAGTGTATAGAGAGGTTGCTAGTACATTATTATGTAAACTTAATAATCTAATCTAAATGTCAAACTCCAACGTGCATTTCTTGGTTTGTTTTCTTCCTTTGCATATTTCGTGAAATAGACATTAAAAAGCCCCATTCAGACCTTCTGTAAGAAATGTTCTGTAGCGGAAAATTTTGTTTTGGTCGGGTTCTGTTGTTGTTCTCCTTGTTTTCTTCTGTAATTAGTGCTCTTTAATTGCTTTGTGTATAGTGAAGTGAAAAAAAAACATTTCTGTGGTCACGACAGAATTTTCATTCTTGTCTTTACCATTTTTTTTCTAGAAAATTCAGCTATAGCAGAATTATTAATTTTTGAAGTAGAGTTGTCAATTTAATCTTTTGTCTGAGATGGTCCACCACAAGAAGTTGGTCCCAAGCTACTGAACACATTGCCCAGAAGGATTCACAGCTTGAAAATCACTTGATAAAATACACGAAGCCATGTTAATGAGGAGAGGCTGGGCATAATTTGAGATAACCCATATGAATGCTGATGAATGTCCCCATCGCTGACCATCCTCCCTGACGTGGTGTTGACAAGCAAACAGCATGGCAGACAGTTGTATTCACAGACACTAGGATCCACAAGCTGAACTTCAAAGGAAGATCCAAGAATATATTTGTCCTGTGGACCATATCAAGTAGCTTAGGATGCATTTGACCTGCAATTCAGGAAAACTGAACCTTTGCTGTAGTACTCCGGTATGTTTTCTTCTGGCTTTGTTCATGATAAAGGAAAAGATAGGTGAATAAAATGCCAGAACTGAAGCATAAGGTATGCAGTATGTTCAGAATAGTCCTCATCAGTGATTATACATGTGTTTGTCTTCTTGTTTATTTCATTGTGCAGTTGATAAAAAGATTTTTCTCTTTTAATATTATTCAGTTGCTTTAAAAGTTCTGTCTTCAAGAATGGACAAAATGATACATTTTTTCCACTTTTCTGTCATTTCCCTTTTTCTCTGTTACTTCTCAAAACCAACTGTCAGAGTTCAGATGACTAATATCTAATTTCCTTGGCCCTCTGAGATTCATTTAATTCAAATTCACTAATTTGTAGAAATTGCTTTTTTTTTCATATCTGTCCATATCTTTCTTCTACCTTTCCTTCTTTTTCTTACATTAGTAGTTCCCTGCCATAAATGCTAATGTACCTGCTCTGTGAATCTTTCATCAGCTCCACAGCCTATGTAATAGCTTATTGTAATTTTTGCAGGACTAGAGAATTTTGGTACTGACCTTATCTTGATTCTCTGTATCTTACTTTCTCATGTGAGCTGTTGTGACTGTAGTACTGTTTTGTGTCTTGAAGTACTGTTCTCTGCTACAAAGAACCTATGGCTCTTTTGCAATAAAACATTCAAAGTTTATCACATTGATTTTATACATTTTGTGATGGTGGGTTAGTTATTAGCTGCGTTCCTAAATGTTTGCTTTTAAAGTGTGATTCCAACACAAAGTGAAAGAAGAAACATAGGGGAATTAATAGAAATCCTCAGTGTTAATAAAACATAGAAATACTCTGACTTAAATACCACTGTTTTGCTGCTGGGGCAGATGCATACAGAATGACTTGACCTGTTTTTTGGCAGAAGTGGCTAAAGGGAGATTACCTGGGAAAGGGTAGAGAGGAGCCTGCTCATCCCAAGCAACCCCTGAGCATGGACCTGATGTATTTAGTGCTTGTCAGGGTGCCCAGTGGACCAGCACTTATGAAGACACAGCTATGCCTGTATGCTCTTTATTTTAGAATATATCTGAATAAACAGGGAGCTTGCCTGCAGAAGAGCATGGTGGTCCTCACATAGGGCAAGATGTGGCTGCTGAATTCAGATCCTTGCAGATGTGCACTGGAGGGTGAATCCTACAGACACCCAGAACAGGGCAGACCCTTGGCTCTTTATCTTGCCCCACTGCTTATCTCATGAGGCAGATAGCCCTAAGTAGCCTGCCAAGAGGTGGTTGTAAGAAACAGACATTTCTGATATCCCAAACGTCCAATAACACCATTCCACAGATTGCTTTTATCTCTCATTCAGCACACCACTTTGTTTATTACAATCTCAGCAATTTGTGTATTACCCGGTCCCTTTGGAGACGTATGTAAAATATTTATGAATGTCAAGAAAAATTTAGAAGATGTATTTTGCAAGTACCACAATATGTTCTGTATGGTGGAAACTTACCTTTTTCATTAGAATTGTGCAAAATATTGCACTTTAAATGAAAGCAGTGGTGGGGATATTTCCATTTTTGTTGTCAGAACCTGCACAGAAAAATGTTATTTATACCTCAGAGACTGTAATTTTATCAATGCCACAAAATCTTACTGAAATAGATATATTTTTTAGATATGTCTTTATTTTTTTTAACTGAGGTTGATTGTTGAGCAGGTGAAAATCACCAGACTGGAAATAAGATTGGAAGTAGAAGGAACTGAATTCCGCTCCACATAAACCTTTTGTGACACCGGCAGGAGCTAGGCAAGTCTCTTTAAGCTACTCTGTCAAATTACCCTATTGCTGAAGGGCCATGTTGTGGGGTCAGGTGGATACTCTAGATTTATTTACACTTGCAGATTAAAAACATCTGGGACCAGTCTCTAGCACTGAAGCCCATAAGCAAAGAAAAATATTTTTCTACAGTTAAACTCTCTGAGCCAACAGGTAGACCATGTAAAAATTGCCTCCTGGAGATATTCCTTGCCCATGCTAACTCTGCAACTGTACGTAAATGTTGTGTAGGAGAGGGAAGCCGTGCCGCTGCTTTTGCAGCGTAGATGGCTGATATCCAGAGCCCAGGAGCATTTTCTGATGATGTTTGATTTACGGAGATGAGGATGGTCTGCAGGACCAGTGAGACCAGTAGAGTTGTAGCAGCAGTAGAAGCTGAGATGGTGCTTGCTGTGAAGGATGAGGTTACCACAAGTTGTCCTCTATCCTACTACTGCAGGCAGTGTCTCAAGCCTGCCTATGAAAGATGCAATAAAAACCTTTTCATGAACTATGATTACAAAATCATAGTTCAAATTACAAAGTGTTGCCTTAACAACATTTATAATTTTAAAATGTAGGATATATTTTTGAATAATGCTTCTTGTATTCTGTTTTTCTTTTTTTAATTCTTGAGATTTGTACCTTTGCAAAGGGAAAGGATTGTATTTTGAAGTTTATTTTTTTTTCAAGGATTTTTAGATGTTAGGTAGGAAAAAACCAAACAGTTACATCATGTAACAGAATAGGATTTATACCCCACTGCATATTTTCTTTATGATAGATTTTCATGTAACCTGGGACAAAACACTCAACCAACGTATCTTGAAAATTACTCCAAATACAAAGTCAGGTCAGGGTGACTCCCACACAGATACAAACTTCTGGATGGAAAATATGACAGCAGGTACCCAGCAGTGGTTAAGGAGATCCAGGCTTCTTCTGCTGGACTGAAACACCAACTTTTGTTTAACCTATAGCCACGAAGAGAAAATGTTCTTCTGCAACTCCGCAAAACTAAAAAATATTTTTACACAACTTTGTTTGCCAAACCAAACTCACCACATGCAGCTAGGACAGGAAATACAATTAAAATAACATTTTTGAAAGAACTTCTATTCCATTACCTCTCTGCTGGAAACACAAATTTCCCCCACAGAACAGATTTCTGCTCTGTGTAATGTCTCATTCTGGGAAAGTGCTTGTAAGTTCATACGCACCTGTGTTTTTCTGTACTTTATTATGACTATCTTTCTACTTAAGTATTTGGTTGTTTTACATACCCAAGCCAGGAAAAAATCCAAATACGTACTTAACATCCTCAGAGTACAGGTTGATTTGACCTGACCTCTGAAATGGATGAAGAAAGCTGTTCCTATTAGTACCAAGGCAAGCCTTAACGAATTTAGAAATTGGTATCAGATGTGTGGGTGGGACACAGCCGCTCTGAAGATAGCAATTCATCTCCAGCAAAGAAAAGTAATAGCAGCAAAAGATTAGCAAGACCAATTTGATCCCTAATTAAATTGCTTTCATCTGCCAGTAACCAGTGGATGCGCAGAGATGCCGTCACCACTGACACTCCATCCATTGACATTTGCAGTCCATGGTGCAGGATGTCCATGGTGTCCTTGGTCAAGACACCTCCAATGGCCCTGCTCAGATGCCTCATCAACACAGCAGCCCCCTCTTTTGTGCAGACACTATCTGCAAGGACCTAGATATTAATAGAATCACAGAATGTGCTGGGTTGGAAGGGACCTTTAAAGCTGATCCAGTCCAACCCCTGCAGTGAGCAGGCTCATCGGCACCAGATCAGAGTTCTCAGAGCCCCACCAAGCCTGGCTTTGAATATCTCCAGGGATGGGACCTCCACCACCTCTCTGGGCAACCTGCTCCAGTGATCTACCACCTTAGTTAAATGGTACCTGATAATTTGATTTTAGAGAACACGTGCTGTGTGGTACGAATTAAATTTGTTTTATTGCTTGTATTATATTGCATATTGCATTGCATCCAGTAATCAGGTGAGCAGAAGCCATGTCCCCACTCCAGCAAAATTAAGGAGGAAAGAGCTAAGTGGCCTCTGAAATAGGACATCGAAGTTAAAAAAACACTCAGCTTTGCACCGAGTTTAGTCACTGTACACCCCACTAGCATCGGATGCCTGGTCAAGCCACCTGCATGTGCCACCAACCACTCCAGGCTGGCCAGCTCCTACCTAACACAAATGGAAAATAAGGAAAATGGTAGAACCGATATTATTATGCATTGACAATGAGTCAATATGAAACAAAGCTTCACTGGTTTTGTTGCCCATGAAAAACTTATTTCAATGATGTTCAACATTGTCCTCTAGAGAAATATCTTATGCTGTAATATTATCCCTATTCCATCTCTTCAAGACACTTTTGTTTAATGTTTATATAAAGTAAATAAATATATATTTTTTTCAAACCGAGACAGACCTTGAAACATAATGTATCTTTTTATAGCATTATTCACCCACTCAGAAGAAAACAATTCACGAACATGGAGTTTAAAATACATCATAAAATTCATGCTTTTTGCAGAACCAATTTAACTCAACACATCCCCTGCATTAATAACTGTAACACATGGAAGTAGATCTGAAAGAATTTAAGATTGCACAGTCCAGAAATGTGTGCACTTAACCACTAGGTATTGGAGATCAGACAAAATCCATATCGGGAAGTAGATTTCATTACCCAATGGGTGATAGGCAGACTTGGAGCTGCTGTCCCTTACTGAAGGGTTGGGTCCTTTTGTGCAAGACACATCCTTTCCAAGATCACAGGAGTCTGAAGTCTCTCCTTGCTCATAGAATCATAGAATGGTTTGGGTTGGAAGGGACCTTAAAGATCACCCAGACCAACCCCTGCCTGGGCAGAGATCTTCAACTCCATGTGGTTACAGATGTCCTTTGTGGTGGACGTGGCTGTGCTTGTTCGCTGCCTGCCCTGAGCAATACCTCCACCATAATGTTCCAGGGCTGAAGTGGAAATTAGGTGTTTCTGAAGGTGTTTTCTGATGAGCTGTCATGAGCAGACACAGTAGTAAGGGTTTGTGAAGGTAATTAGGCTTTTAATAACTGCTCTTCAGAAGAGCTACACACTTCAGGAGCTGGTTGCTTGTATCTACCAGACAACCTGAGCAAAGTTTTAATCTATCCAAACCCTGAAATCTGTGACAGAGTATCTCAATGTCTGCACCACACAAAAAATGCCGAGAACAAAATTCCTTCCTCATATAATGAAGAAAATGCACTCAATCAAAAAACGAAACAACTTCCAGTGCTTGTCAAGCTGTCTCTGCACAGGTCCCAGTTCTGAAAACACTGGCTTGCAGGAAGGAGCCTGAGCCCCTTAACGAGCTGTTTATCCCCAGCGGAGCCACTGAGGTAGGAAATGTTTTCTGAAGGATCAGTTCTCCCTAAGAACATAGCAATGGAGAGGCAGCAACAAGCTATGACTGTACCGATGTATTCACACTTTCTAGGGGTTTTTATTGGGGTGTGACACATAAATCTGGTCCTGCACTCATTTGCAGAACCTCTCTGGAACCAGCGTTTTTGGGAGATTATGATTATTTGGAAAACATGCCCTTTAAAAACAATTTTTTTTTCTCTCCCTTTTTTTTTTCCTTCTGATGCAGCAATCTTCTGTATTGCATCTGAACTCAAAGCAGGACATTGAGCTCCAGTGTCAGAGATCCTGGGGCTGTAAGCGATGCTTCTGACTCTCCCTCTGATAGTGGAAACAAAAGCAATTGGCACCAACCCTAACCTCTAAGGCTTAGCATGAGTGGTAGTTCACTTTTGCTGTCTTTCTCTACAAGCAATTTGAGAATGTTTCACTCAATATGTGCTTAAACACTATTACAAATTACAGTACAGATATGCTTATGTTCTTATATTTTTATTCATTTTTTCCTCCCTTTTTTATGTATTATGAATGTCACTTGATTTTCGAGAAGAAAACAAGAATCCTGCCAAACCTCCAGGTAATCTCTGATGCTCACATCACATGCAGTCACATTAATCATAAATATCACGTTGCTAGCAGCTACAGATCCGTTACCTGATACATATACCACTAAAAGAAAAAAACAACCAAATGTTGAACAAGAACTGCATATACTTTATCTTATGTCTCAGTGGTGAGGTCATGTATTGGAATTTCTTCTCAGGCCGGATTTTAGCATGAATAAAATAACATTTTTTCCTCTTGTATATTTGGATCAGAATACGTGTATTTTTACCAAGAAAGAGTTCAGAGAACAGATAATTAACCTCTAAGTCGGTATGATTCATGACTATTATTTAAGAAGAGGTCATCCTTTCCAGGTTTAAGAAAAAATCCAGAGAACAGATTTTTTGTCCGCAAGAGAATTATTGTGGCTGGTTTTTTTAAAGACAGGTTGTAATTCATAGGCGAAGGCCTGCTCAGGGAGCAGGAGGAACAAGAGTGTCGGAGGTTTCTGAATTGCTGGTGAAGGAGAAATGGCAGCAACCAAGTCATCCTTCATACCACCTGCATAAGGATCTAGAGGGAAATAGGATATTGAAATGAGAGGGTTCCTTGCAAAGGGCTCTACCAACCAAAGACTGGGTCTTTGCTCTGGGAGATGGAGGGAGATTAAGTTTAAAGTCATAATCTACAATAAAGAGCATCAATAACGTATTTACAAACAGGGAACTTAAACACCATGTAGTGAAAAATGTCTTCGTAAAACTGCAAGCATTATAGCTCTAAAGGGAGGGATTGTCATCTGCAAGAGATTGGAGACTAATTTTGCTGTGTTCTTCGACCCATTTGCACTTAACCTGCCTCTATGGGTCAGATTGTTAAAGAGCTATCTAGATAAAGTTCATTAGGTTAGGTATCTAAATACTCAAATATTTAAATATGTGGAATATTGGCACAGAGTGCTTTGAATTGCAAAAAATTCCAACCCTTTCTGACAAGGAATGAGACTTAAAATATTTTATCCAGGTAGGTAATTATATGCAGGGGTTTTATCGTATTTATTTTAATGTTGTATTCAGTTTAGAGGCATCTTGGTGGCATATTTTTACTTATAAAATTTATACTAAGCAAAGAGCTGAAATAACCTGAACACAGTAATACATAGTCCTTGTGCACTGAAGGCAAACACAGGTCAGATTTTGCTCTCAGTTAAATTTGTCCATCAATAACATTTATCGATATAAAATATAATTCTCTAATTCAGTACTATACAACACATTTTCCAGTTTCATTTTTTTCTTTTGTTGTAATGCATAGGTAGAAATTACTTGGTTTAGATACATTCTATGGTTTCAGTCAATTGAAATTGGAATTGTTGCCTAAAATATTTTCTATTTACAGACCTGGATATTGACTTTTCATTGTCCTTTTTGCACATAATCTATTGAAGTAAATCCCTGACCCTAAAGTGAGACTAGAAACAGGGGAAAGAATTACATGCTTAGGCTTGAATGTTGTAAGGGGCTTCCAAAATAGTTTAATCTTACATCACAACTGTGCTTGAAGTGGTCCTCACTGGGATAAAAGGAGCTGCAGCTTACTCCTACACCTATATAACTCAAAGATGTTTGTTATCTTCTAATTACTGAGCAGAAAAAATTGTTTTGCTTTATTTCAAGATGACTAGTATTTCTCAGAAATATATTCTTCCTGCTGCTCTGCCAAGGAAATGAAAGGAATCATTATTATCTTCAATATTGCAGAGTATTAAAATGCTTAATTCTCAGAAAATTTGAGGAATTAGTTAATGTGCTTGATGCTAATTTTGCTCACTATCTTCAAATATCATCTTCCCTACAATATACTCCATTTAAAATGTTAAATTAACTTGGTGCAATGTTCTTTTAACTGATTAGTTGTGCCGCTTTTAAAACTCCAATTACAGCAGCCGATCAGGGCAGATGGGAACTTCTGGAGCACGCCCCGCAAAATATAACATTTAATTCAGAGATATTCCAGGATGTTCTTTGTGATGGGTATATCACAAACAGTGTAGGTGATGCAATGAACCAGAATACCTGATTTTTATGTGGTCCAGCTGGACCTCCATTTTTAAACAAAGTTGTGGGTTTTTTTCCATCACTCTTTCATCAGTTGGACCTCTCCACTTTGCTTGGGCAAACCTGTGAAGTTCAAAGTCTGTCACAATCGATGTGTCAGACACATGGGTTGGAGAAAAGAGGGTTTTAACTTCAAAGACCAGTCCAAGGAAAGACTGGCTGGGACAGAACAACAGACATCCAGAAGAAGACAGTCCATTCCCCCAACGAGGACAGGAAACTTTTCCAAAGGAGCGCTCTTTTTCAGGTCTCTTAAAGTCATGTGCAGAAAAATTATATCCAAAGAAATATCACTGAAAGCAAAGGTTCAGACAACAATTTATGGTAAGTGATACTGCTTAAAATGTAATTTTGTACAGCCTTACCAAATGTTTCAGATTCTGTAGCTCTTATGCATATGAAACTCACCAGAAAATAAAAGGAAAGGAAAAAATGGATGAAAAACCTTGAGACCAGATCTTGTTATTTGAGAAGTGAAAACTTTGCATCTTTCGTTGGAAATCGGGGCACTCTGTATTAATCATATTCCAAGAATGTGAGCTTTAAAGTGTTTTATGAAATGTGATGCTTACAGAGCAACAAATAAAAGGAGAGTGGGTATGAACCCACACACAGAACCAGATAGGCACCACTTCTGCTGATACTCTTATTCTTGATTTTTGTCTCTCTTTGTGAGCAAATTGATTCAGCTGTGGTAGACTGCAAAACTATTTGAGATTGCCAAACTTGTTTTATGTATTTGATCCACATGCCAAGAAGTGAGAAGCTAGTGAACAAGCTCTTCCTCTAAACTTTAATCCATCTTTGCTCAGAACATTGACACCAACAATAATAATGATCTTCTAAAGCCTAAACTCTAAAGCCTAAACCACACCAATATCTACCTGCACCACTCTAATGGGAGAGGTGTGGCTTGTGTGTCAATGCCAAGAAGAGCCTCACAAGATCATTGACACTGAACTTCACTCATCTTTAAGAATTCGCATGACTTCACAACGCTTTTTATGCCAAATATAACCTAACTTTATATTCAGACGAATGTCCTGATGGGTACACTGTCTGCAGAAGTTGATATCCGAACTTTGCGTGCAAGATCAATCTGGTCTGGATTCTCCACTTGCATCCTCTAGCAAAGCTGCTATGCAATGACACTGGTGCTGATTTAGGCTGCCATAAGATGCTGCAGGTTTTGTTTAATTTTTCTCAAATTCATCTAGCTTCCACCTCTTTTTTAAATCTACCACTTAGAGATGAGGCCCAAGTTAACATAGATTATTGAGTAGTCTGACATTTCACATGTAGCTTCTACACCTCCTCAGTTTCCGTGCACTCATACTATTGTCATACTTTGACTTACACCCGTTTAGCTCATGAGGCCTGTCAGAGCCACAACCTATGAATCAGTCAGATACAATTTGGCACATATAGTGACCACAGCATCTGCAAATGTGCAACTGTATCAAAGCTGCTAAAATATGTCATTATCTCAGAAAGAGATTTGCTGGCTTTTGACGAATCAGCCCTCAGAATGGGATACCAATACAGATTTTGACATCAAGATGATTTAAACTTATCCTTATTTCTAATTGCAACTGATGATAATAAAAGGAAGAGTTTGGTGAGATTCAGATCAAGCTTTAGGTCTAAATTTGTAGTGATTTCCAAGTATTTCCTCCATCTTGTCAATATTGCCAAGCTGACTCCTTTCTTTGTCTTTTGTCTTTCTTTCAGTACATCAGTGCTGCTCTCAGAAGCAGCCTCAAGACTGACTGCAAATGTGGTTTTCTTCACTTCCACCTACCTTCTGTCCTTCTCACGGCATAAGTGTGTTGGTGTCTGTGTTTCCTCTATTAATGGTCTTAGAGAGTGCAACAGCTCGATGCTTCTATATCAAGGATCTCCCTTCCTATTCACAAAGCAGTGTTTTCCATGCTGAAGCTTCAGCATTTTGATATTTTTTTAAGTTCCAGTAGCTATTGCAGCTTTTGTAAACTGGCACGAAGCTGCTGAGCCAGCTTTATGTATGAATGGCAAACAAAAAAAAGACAGAATCTATACCAGAAGTTTTCAGTACTGACACCCACCAGTATGGTAGCTTTTTTCTAGTACACTGAAGCACACGATTTCAGGATTATAAAAGAACAAGGTTCTGAAAATCATATCCACAGTCTTTCATTGTATTAGTAAGGGAAAACTTTTTTTTTTTTTTTTCAATTTGTAGAAACATATAGTGAGTCAACGTTGTTTGGGAAGCATTTGTTTCTGCAACAATTCAACAGTTGTGAATTTTCTGTGGGTAGAAGTAACTGGTTCTAAATATAAACCCACAACAAGTATTCTTGCCCTTACTGAATTTATTATAGCTGTGTTCTTACTGTTGTTACCAGCCTTGATTTCTTGTTTCTTTCAACAATTAGAAGTAATGAAAATGTGCACGCTGAATTAAGGTAAGACTTTCATGAAAATGACAAAAGGATGAGTACTTAGTTCTGTGATACAGCAGAAGTCTGAGTAAGATTGTTGATTTTGCTTATTTCTTTTTTTTCTATCAGAATTTTTTGTAGAAGTTTTCACTGTGCTCTAAGTACAGTTTTATGTGGGTGTTTGAAATCCTCACATCTGCTTGACGTAGCGCGTTGAAGAAGGTATTGAAAATACATGTTCAAACTCAAGATCCTAATATTACTTTTAAATTAAATAACCTCAAATAATTATTCTTCAGTTGATCAATAGTAGTCACAGTAACAGTAAAAGGAGAAGTGCAAGCAGAGGTGCTGGATTTGCCTAAATAGGTGTGCAGTGTGTATGTGCTTTGAGACTACTCAGGAAATATTAAAAAAAACCCCAATCACCAAAACTCTATACTTGATAGAAATTTATGTATTTATCAAAGAGATTTTTGTGTTTGAGATCAGCAGAACCTAAACTCAGAATATCACTGCAGTGGATGACACTCAGACTTACCAGTTAGTGAGTTTGAGGGGCTTATTGAAACAGCTGGCAAATCAGCGGGAAAATGCTGATTTTGAAAAACTATTATTTTTCCAGAGAATCAGACCTATTTAGCAGCACTGTTAGAGATGAAGACAAAAACTGCATTAAAATATCATTGAGGGTGGGGCAGAAATTCAGTAAATCAACAGTCCTGACTTAAATCTGGTCACAGACAGAGGTGCACCTTCTTTGAATGGATCATGCATGGTCCACCACTGGAGGACAGGACCCATGTGAATCTTTACAAATAACATGCTATGTGTTCATTTGAATTAATCTGGTGCAATTAATTCAGAAAAATGTTTCTCCAATCATTCCTGTATATATAGCTTAGAAAAATATTTACGTTTAGTTGGCAGATTTAGGTCCCAGTAACATGAGATATTTTTAAGATGCTTGTTGCACATCCCTTTTCTAATGTTCCTAAGTCATAATGGAGAGCAGGCAAAGTTTAGAATTAACTTAAATATTTGTATACTTCTAAGGACAAACACAATTTAGGTGGATTTCACCACATCTGGCAGTTTTACAGTTCTGTGGAACACCAAGGGTGGATTGGAGGAGTGGATTCTTTTCATGTTATATTCTGATCCTATTTTGTTTTTTCTTTTGCTAGCTACCAATAGTATACCACAGAAATCAGAAATATCATTGACTCTTTTTTCCTTTTCTTTTTCCTTCCTAATCATATTTAATGAACAGTTCAAAGACTCACAGCTGCAACCTAGAAATTCAGTATATTGGAACTGACTACTATTAAACTACTTTGTATCCTTACTTTTGAAGGAGCTTTAATTTCATCTCCACGACCAAAGATGATTTAAGGGTCATGATCTGATTTCTCAAAAAGATGATTTTTTTTATAATTATCACTTTACCAATTGTTCAGCGTGATCTCAAAACTCAACACAGTACGTGAACTAGGGGTTCGACTGGATGATCTTTAAGGTCCCTCCCAAAACCATTCTATGATTCTATGATAACTTGTTCTTTTGTTCCAGAGCAGGTACTACTACTCTTACTATCTTCACCACCCTATGAAGTTGTCATACTCCAACAGGATATCTAAAGATACATATTGAAATTAGCCATTGATTGCAAAGTATTTCTCAATATATTGGGTACAGAGACCCACAGCTAGATCTGCAAAAGGAATTGGAAACTGAACTTATAGTGAGTTTCTAAAGTTACAGAGCAAATTTTTCACCCCAGAACCTAGTGATGGTTTAAATCCATGGGTACCTAAGTCTGAAGCCAGAATTATTCTCGTGTCTAAACTCATGGATACAGAAGTTTTGAGTTTAGCAGGCAGAGCTGAGGTGCTGAGTTGATGTCTACTAAGCCTGATTGTAGACTCATGGAAATATGAGGTGAGAAGGCACCTCAAGAGGTAACTCGGGGTATATGGGTCAGAGTAAGCAAGGCATTTCTATTATTTCTTATACTTCTTCTGATGCGGCCTCTTTTGTATGTCAGAACATGCTCAGCACACAGGCACCAGACGGGTGTCCACATAGTCACATATTAGCCTGTCTTTTTAAATTTCTTCTGGGGATCCACGTTTAACAGCAGCTTCTGCTTGAGCAGATTCAAAAGCACATTTCTGGGGGCTTTCTTAGCCAACAGAATATAACTTATTCTGGAGAGAGCAGACTCAGTCTGCTCTGCCAAATCTCCTTTCCTTTGCAGATGGGCATTAGAGATTCACTGAGACTGAGGAGGGTGGGCATGTGGCACTCTAAGTTTCATGGCTGGTCACTCTGTAGAGTGAAAAGGACCTGCTAACATTTGGACTGCTCCATTAAGGATGAAAGCCTGGGACCATCTATGAGAATAATTTTTTTAAAAAATTGTTTTCTTCTTCATCTTTTGATGGTAAAAACTTATTAGCCTATAATAAAAAGGAATACAAAGGACATAGGGGGAACAAGTCAAAGGAGAAAGCATCACTTGAGATCATTTCTTATATGTGTGTATGACTGTGTGGACACAGATGCATGTATAACTGATAAATATCACAATAGCTTGTTTGATATGAATACAGCCTTCCCAGTTTCAAGAGCGAGCATGCAGGCTCTCCATTTTCCTCCTTCTATGTGTAATCTACCTTGCAAGTTAATTCAGACACAGGTCCTGTGCTCTTCTCTGCATGTGGTCTGTGATGGGTATTGCTCCCGGCACAGGAAAAGCAAAGGGCTTACTGCGGCTTTTTCCTTCCCAAAATACTGTACACATGCTTGTCACAAGCGGGTGAATGAAGTTGCTGCCTTTTGGGTTGTCACAATGACTTGAAATGTTTTAAAATTCATCTTGCATGTATTGCTTTCTAATGAACTCATGTCACGCATTGGAAAAGAAGCAATAAATAGAACATAAATGGTAATTAATAGCAAATTGTTAGTCAAATTAGTAGATTCTCAAAAAGACTGCACCCATTTTTTTTATAATCATGTTGCTAGCCCCCCGTAACTTTGATTGTACATTTGACCATAAACCATAATAACATTCAAGGGGCCTTTTTCAACATGCATTGAAATCTTGTTGCCATTTAAAACCGAATCCCCATAGAGTTAATTTGAAATTGTTTTACTTTGATAATGGCTTTATTAATGTGGTCTCAGTGGACTTGAAATGAGATTGTTTGACCATTGTAATGTGGTTTTCATAGGCTTGCAGTAAAATAATTTACTCTTGTAATGTGGTTTCCATTAGCTTTTGCTAAAATCATTTCCCTCTGGTAATGGGGTTCTCATGGATATTCACTTCAACTGTTTTGCCCTCAGAAAGGTACAGTGGGCAGCCCTGTGGTAAAGGATTCAGGGTATAGTGGCACAGTGTGGCTGTTCCTAAATCTGATGTGTCAGACAGGGTCTCTGGTGCAAAGTTAATACTCAGCACCGCATTTTGCCTAGGTTCAGCTGCATTCTTCTTAAGGGCCCTGCTATTTCCCCAGTCTTTTTCAGTTCAACTTAATCAGGGCAGTTCTGACATCACAAATCCCCACCTAAATATTTTTCATGTTTCAGTTGCTCCTGATCCTCAAGAAATAGATACCAGGGACTTAGTCACAGCTAATTTTCCAGCAGAGGTGATTTCCAGGTCAATTGTTTGACACTCTGAGGCAATACAGGGGAGTTCTGGGCTGTTTGCAAATGGAAGAAAATTATCATTGCTCTACAGGGTCATCTTCCACTTATAGATGACAGTGGAGAATAGCTGTGTTCTTCGTTATTCATAATGCCCCCTGCATACTGAGATGCACAGGAGGGGAAGAAGTAGGATATACCATTTCTACACCAGCCAGGCGTTCTCTCACTCAGGGAAAATTCGCACGGGAAATTTCAGGCAGAGATGTAGTGATTTTGTACCTTTCAGATACACACAGAGAATCTGAGTGCTTATTTTTCCCTTCCCTCACTCCCAGATACTTTTAGTACCTGTCTCACAGTCACTAGGATAAATAACTTCCTGTGGTATTTTGAGAGGATTTATCTTGTGAAAGTTCATTTCCTGCAGAGGACTGACTATATTTCTATCAAAATTAGAAGCCAAATGAAATTATTTCAATCCAAAAACACTCAGGAGATTATGTGACTGTTCCACCCATTTTGTGGATAGAGGAGGGTTGAGCACTGTCAATCTGACACATTTCATGAATAGCAAATTCACACACTATTTAAGAAAAAAACCAGTAGTACAATGTTTCACAGTGACCTAAGCTTTTCAGAATAAGGCCAGCACAGTTTAACTTTTAATTATAGGCAAACTGATGTCTAGACTTCTAGTGATACTGGGAACTTTTTGCTCCACTCCCAAATATTGTGGCTTGCAGTCCAATAGGATCCAAAACTGGCCAGAAGAAAGTTACATATTGAACCGGATCATCATATCTACATGTCTTGTGTTCATAAGTGAGAAATAAAATTCTGAATCCTGAAGTGAGTATTAGAAGCCTTATTATTATAAGTAAGATAATGTCATATGTTTCAAGAAAAGGTCTGCAAATACAACAGACTTGTTGCAGAGGTTTTCTGCAGGCCAGTGCTTCTACTAGAGATTTGATCCAAATAAGCATTGGGTTCTTGTGTAACTAGAAAAAGCTGATTCATTTATTTCTTTTTATATGCATAAATCCTGCACTGAAGAAAGGAGAAAAGGCTGTGTTTAGAAGCTGATGGTCTGAGGAGGGAAATCTTCTTTGCTGCTAAGAAGATTTCTGTAAATCTCCATAAGCAAATGGAATATGGTGTCTAGATGTCTGAACTACTGATGGGGCTTTCTACGATTGTAATGTAAATGATACCGGGCTTGGTTTTGATTGCAGCTAGAGTATTTCCTTGTTGGTGGAAAGATGAAAAGGAGTAGGCTGGGTCTTCTTGGAATTAAATGTGCGGAGAACTTCAGTTTTGACAAATGTGAAGTTCAATACTGGTTACGGTATTAAGTTAATGAGTTGTTTAAATGGATGTTTCGCTAATGACTCAATCTTGCACTCACATCCAGTAGAGCACAATTTTGGGTGAGTAGATGAAAATAATTTTCCTACCCCTTTGTATTCACATGATGCGAAAACATTTCAGCGATGTTGCAGATCTGTCTGGAAGAAATTTAAGTGGGTTCCTTAAAGCTTCATTACCATTCACAACAAACTAACAAGATAGTAGGAGGAGTCTTCTGCCTATCTGGGGATGATTTGTGTTGTTAGCTATGATAAAGGATCCTCTTTCAAGTCTCTGATAATGCAGAATATCCTGGATTGCTGAGGATACATAACAGCACTGCAGAGGAAGCTTGATGAACTGCTGAGGATAACTAAGGGCAGAGAGCTTAAATGGTAGAGATGATTGTCCAGCTTTTAAAGCCAGAGCACATTAAGTAAGTTAATGTGGCTATCTAAGGACACTGAGCATGCCCAGTGAGTGGCAATAGATTTTTAAGGACTCAGAGCATGCTTTTGTGCACAGCTCCTTATGCCACATAATCCCTAAAGATGCCATTTTATGCCATCTGGCTTTTGTTGTTATTCCCAGTCAGCACTTCTAGATTGTGGGTTTTTTTCCACTGTGAAACATATTTCCCTTTCATTTCAGAGATATTTTTTTATTTTGCTCAAAGCTTATCCTGCATACCAATAAATCAAACCATATTTCAAGCATTTTTTTTTTAATTTTAGTTGTGTCCATAGATCCAATTGACAATCATCATTAGTCACCTTTCTTCCTTTCACTTTCCTAAATGGTGACTTCTACAGATGCTCAAGGACCACTGGCTCCAGAAAGAGCTGTGCATGCAAATGCTATGACAGTGGGGTCTATAATTCTCCTCTTGCCATTTTTTTTTCAAAATTTTCAGTTGTATTTTCTCACCTACTTCCATGTTCAATGTGTGCTCCTTCCTAACTGCTAAAGGCCAGCAATGCTGGTGATCTGATTTGGAATGACGAAGCCACTTGACCTCAGCCGCCTCTGTTGAGGCTGATGTTCAGAGGGTATGGGATAACAAAAATTAGTGGATTTCTGTTTGGAGCCTAAACAGGAGCTGAGTGATATCCATGGCGCCACATCATTACCAATGACTCCAACAGAATGAGGTTATAGTTTATTTTTTTTATTATTTGTCCCAATATTTCTTTTTATTTTATTTTTTTATTATTTTGATGCAATTAGATTTGGAGACAAGTTTCTGCTGCGCTCCAGCAAAACTTGTAGTCCAAAACTGGAGCCTCTAGATGCTGAAAGAAGACACAAATTAAAATTTGTCACGAGTGTTAGTCTACTCCTCAATGTCCCATATGTATCCTATTTATTATTTTGGCACTTGTTTGTTTACACAAGGGGTAGAGAGCACAAGCAGAATCTTCTGGAGACCGTGCCTTTGGATGCTGCTCATCATGCAATTCAATTGCTCATAAAAAAACATGACTGACATGTAAAGCATTATTAAGCGTTATTAATTTTCCCGGCCATGAACAAAATACTCACATAATATATAAGAATACAAGAGGATGTGAACAGTTTCTGTGCCACAAAGGGGATGAGTAGCAGAAAGAGAGTTGATTTTTCCCTGCTTTGGCACATAACAGGGGAGTGAACAGAGCACTCAATGTGAATATGGTGATGAGCTTCTCTGAATCATATTTTTATTATTATTATTTAATTGGAATCTGCTAATTGAGGCAAAGGATTGCTGTTGCTGGGTAAACTCACAAAAGATATTTTATTTAAGCATAGATATGTAACGAGGGAGAAAGCTTCTCTCGCACTTTCACCTCTGGTCCCACTGGAGGGTGTCACCACATCCCTTTGTCCCTAGGTGAGAGGAGAATGAGAGCAAGGGACCTCCCCTGCCATCATCTGAGGAAACCCCCTTGATAGACAACCCCACTACGGATAATAGATATGGTAACAGACTATGTTGTTTTGTTCCATTTCTTCTGATGGAGAAGGTTATTGTGGCTGCGGTTTTTGGCAGTCTTAAGGGGTCAGAAATCACGGATGACTGAAAGATCTACAGGATGCTGGAAAATGTTGGCCCGAGCTGTTTCTCAGCATCTGCCATCCTGACCCATGGCTGTCCATGGGACAGTCAGTGGATAAACTCCTTCTCAGAAACAATTTCAGCTGCATTCATTAGTCAATGCCAGCGAAGACCGAGTAACCCAGATTTTGTGCATTACTCACACATAAAGAATGCAAAAGCAGATGATCTGCTGATCAGAAATTATTTCACAAAGAACAATTTTAATTATCTAATAAACTTCAGAAAGATATGAGTTTCCTGACAACATTTTTGCAAACAGAAACAGAAATTAGGCCTAGATTTGCAACTCTAGTGGGATTCTAAAACTAAGGTCCTATATCCATATTTAGGTATCTGTCTTTAAAAACTTAACTTTCCAATATGCTGTGCTCCCGGTATCTCAATTTCATTTGCATTCCAGAAAATCAAGGTCAAAGCTAGGCCTGACTTTCTTTCATCTTCTGCAGATCATTTATTACAACAGATGCACCATTGCCTCTTGAGGTGTTAGTCCTCCACAGGACAAAGTTTCAGAATTTAAGATTTGTTTTTAGTCCTTTTAATATGTATTTTTTTAAAAAGATATTTAGCTAATAGCCAATTGTACATCCTTTACTTTTTAGGTTGATTTTACTATATAGGATAACAAGACCAGGAATTAAAAGATTTTGGAAGTGTTGCAGTAAGAGCTGAAGAAAGAAATTTGGATTTCTAAGCGCCGTCGACCTTTGGTGTGTAGGTGAGACCTTATTTAAGGCCGCTATATGTATCTTGTCCAGGCTGACGTTGAGGTGTGCGTCACAGAGGACGAAGTTTGGATGCATTCGTTCCCAGTCTCTGGCTGGGAGGAGGGGAAAGGAAGGAGAAGTTGTGTGTAACGCTTCGAGGCTTAAGTTAATGTAAACTAAATCAAACCTGAGACGGTGTTTTAAAAGAGAAATCTGGCAGTCACAGAGAGGAGAAGGTGCTGGGCCTGGAAACATATTTGTCTTTTTTAAATGCTCACTTTCAAGCATGTCTGGTTTCTAGCCCAGTTTGTATCAGAAGGGATCAATTTTTTTTCCCCGTTTCCCTGTTCTACTTTTGTGCTGGTATTGTCTGAATCCCAGAGTGAACGGCAATACATCATCCTGCTTCAACATCTGCTAGAGCCCCCTCTCTTTCTAATCTGCCCAGATCCCCAAAGCCTTTCCCACCTGCTATAGCACCAAATGCTCATTATAGCACACAGCTACGCCCTTCACTGTCCTTTCTGTCCGACTCTCAAGGTTAACATGGAACAATGACTATTATTAAACGGGGGCTTTAATGATGTAAAGGCAGCCCAAGCCGGTGAAGGGGGTAGTGGAAGGGGGGAGAAAGGGAGCTAGGAGGAATTGGGTAACATGCCAGCTTTGCTGGCAACATAGATCTGCAAGAAAGCTGTGGCCAATTTTCCAGTCGAAACATGACTCACTGAGCAGAGATGCACCCGAAATAAATAGCTTCCCTGTTCTGCGCCCAGCAGAAGCAGGAACCACACCCTCCTGTGGTTTTGTGTCAGGGTACTGTGGGTACCTCGCCGAGCTGCTTGGTGGAGCAGTGCGGATAAAAATGGCAATTTTGAAGGAGCTGGCGGCTCTAGGGGTTTTGTTTATTGCTTGGCAAAGTGAAAAATGTAAGCAATTGGAAGACCTTTCTTTTTCCTCTTTCTTTTTCTTCCCTCCCACCCCCAGATTTCAAACTACCAACCTGCTCCTCCTACTTGCATCATCAGGGTCCATCGCCAGTGGAGAGCCCGGCACAGGCACCACATTGCTGCGAGTGGGGTCTGGTTATGGCACATGTTAGGGAACGGCAACAGCCCAAACACTGAATTCTCTTATTTTTCCCATATTCTGTCTTAGGATAATTGGAGTGTTACTTGTTTTTTTCTTGATCTGTTGAGAGTTTGGGGTGGTTTTGATCTTTTATTGACATGACCTTAAATAAATGAAGAAAAAGCTTCTCTGATGGTGTCTTTCAGCCCTTGCAGACCAATGTCTCTTCTCACAAGTTACAACCTATAGAGCAAGAGGAAATGGAGTCCAGTTACACAAGGGGAGGTTTAGGTTAGACATTAGGAAAAACTTCTACACTGAAAGGGTTCTCAAAGACTGGCACAGGCTGCCCAGGGCAGTGGTGAATCACCATCCTTGGGTGTATTCAAAAGCTGTCCAGATGCAGTGCTCAGGGACATGGTTTAGAAGTGGGCATGGTAGAGTTAGATAACAGCTGGACTTCGTGATCTTGAAGGCCTTTTCCAACCATAACGTTTCTGTGGTTCTATGACTCCACATGTGATTTGTGAAGTCTGAGGAAACTGCATTTTTCTACCCACATCTCTAAGGCATAATCCTGGCCCCATTACAACCATGTCCCACGTTTGCATTCCCATCTTCTAATAGATGTATATAGCAGCCACCCTTTCTTTTTTGTTGCCTAAACTGCATATAGCACAGTATGCCATGTTGGACAGAGCAAGATTTTGGAACAACGTGCTCCGCACTGAGGACCTGGGTTGTGTCTGGGCATGTGCAGTGGCAGACAGAGGAATTTGGAAAGGATGGAGAGAGGAGGATGGCTCGTGTCAGCGTTAGCTGTTGCTGTCATATGTTAGGCATCGCTGTTGGATGGCAGCTTTCCTGGTCTCTGGATGGATGGAAACATGCTGTGTTTCTTCTTTACGACTGTGCTTTTGAGGCCATGTCTTTTTTAACAAGCCACTTAAGGTGCATACCTGTTGGAATTAAGCACTTCATTCATTCACTTACTTGCTCATTCCACTGAACAGGAACAGCTTCTTAGAAAAAGACTTTAAAATCCATTTTTATCTGGACCTTATGTAAATAAAGCTGCAGTGAATGCAAATGAACTAAAAAGTCATACAAGAAAGGGGCAAAACATATTAAATAAAATGCAAATTTTTCAAAGAAATGTCAACAACTCATGCTTTCTGTTTACCACACTCAAATCCATCAAAGGTGGAGTTACAGTTGTCTGAAAACTGCATTTGAGCAGTGCTCTTCAGATGAAACTTCAAGCAGGCTAGCTATACACTTAGCTGAAGACATTTCATCCAGCTATAGCAGTTCAACCTCTGAGCCCCACACCCAGCCATCCCAGGGTCAACTTTTAAATAAAAACTGCAAAAAGAAAGAAGAACAAATGAGGATTTGGCCCCAGACTGTAAAAGCGAAATCTCACTTGAACTTGACTGCATTTCTGCTGATGCCAGCTGAGTTCAGGCTATCAGCTGCAAAGGAGCAAGATCAAGAACTTCTGTATGAGCCAAACCATGACTGTGACTCGATTCCTCTTCGGTGTTGGACCATGACAGGAATCACAATTGTGGGATATCTTTAAGGACTCTTTCATTCAGGTTTTGGGTGAATAAAATTATTTTTGTGGAACATATTTTTCATCTTGCTTTAGAACATGGAGAGGATAAGGGACAAAAATGTGCATCTTTTCTCTCCTTATATATATATACACACACACACACACACATGCATGAGGGTTAGAGTTTATGCCTGCCAATCAAAAAAGGAGGGAAAAAACCCCAAAGTACTATTAAAAAAATACCACACAGATTGGTCTGATGACAGTTGTGGGTGGCTATGCTTCAAAGATCCCATAAACCCCCTTCAGCTGCATGAGGTTTCACTGCAGTTTGGTGTGGGTGATGGGATGTTTCCATGCGCATTTCCTTTCAGTTATGGTCTATGGTGAGACTTCCTTTATTCTGCCGAGGACACCACCATTTCCACTTTCCACCCGCAAGACCTGCATCCTGGCTTGAGTGAGACCAGAGAGGATCACCATCTGCAGCAACATGTCCCACTCCCCACCACCTGCTAAAGGCAGGACAGGCGCAATCGCTCATGCAAAGGATGCTGAGCATCGCTCAGAGATCTCTGCACCGCGAGAGTAAAGGCTACCAGTACCTAACAAACAGAAGTTGTAAAACCTGTTTTCCATAACAAGCATTGAGAGGTGCTCAAATTGTAGGCACAATTGCTTATAGTTCAGGTCAAGGCTTGCAGTAATCGCTGTACATTTTAACAGGCAATAAAATACAAAACGGAGATTGCATATAAAGGGCAAGCGCTGGAAAACAAATAGCTGGCATTTAAGTGTTTGTGTTGTTTCACTCAACTGACTCAAAAAAAGAAAGAAATAAGGAAAAACAGTATCCACTGCTCATGCTCTTGCGAAAGAAACGAGAAAAGAGGGAGTATAAAGCCAAACCAAATCCTTGGTTCAAAGTCTGCCTGCCTTGCTGGCTCAGAGCTGCAGCTGCAAGTCTGGAGTCCTCTGAATACTGCAGGAATTTGGACATATTTCTTAAATTTGCAATTTCATCTATTTTCTAAAGCAAAGAAGCAAACAAACGAGTGTACTTTAAATAACATTAACATTATGAAACAAACTGAAATAGCTCAAGAAATGCAAAATTATGGTAATTATGGATGACCTTGACACACTCTGCCCTCTAATCACACCATCTGGCCTCCTCCCTCTACCAAAGCCAGGAGTTAAGATTAGAGTCACCCTTTACATTCAAAGTCTTGGATTTAAGACTCCTACACTATGCTTTCACGTCTCTGAACTGTCCTGGGGCAAACGACCCAGGACTTATCCCAGAAGCCAAGGGTCCTCTGTATTCAGACCCCCCTCTCACTGACTCAGACACCTCAGTGCCATGGCATGTATATATGTTCCAGTAAGTTTATGCACTGCTTTTTATTTCTGCAGGCATGGTGTTAGCCCTGAGGTTTGGACTAGATCCAGTGAGCCATAGGATCAGCCCTCAGAGATCCCTCTGTATGGCTGGAGGACCTTACTTTGCACTTAGTTACACATGCACTCACACAATCTTCATAAAAATCATGATATTCAAAATATTCAATGATTATCAGTGAGGAACTAGAAGAGTTTAAGTACCTGATGCACACTGAATTCAATACCTTGGATATAAACTTATATACGTATAGACGTTATGCTGCTGACCTAATGGCATGATCACTTCTTTTCACGTGACTTCCACCTCACTCAGTAGAAATGGAGGAAGGAGGGTTATTTAATGAGGCTTTTCCTGACATGTTGGTTTTTTCCTGGTTCTGCCTGTGTCCTTATGCCTCCCTCACTTCCCACAATGTGGAGTTGTGCCTTCTGCAGCACACACATTCAGGCGGTGCCACCAGTGAAGCAGAGCTCCTACATGTAGCAGTTCCCTGAAATTTGCTGTAGTGGTGCAGACTTCTCTGCCTCTACCCCAGACTTACTCCTCCAGCTCCGAGCTATCGCAGTCCGGTGCCTTCCCACTCGCCTTTCCCAAATGCTTTAATTTCATCACCCAGTCAGTCACAATTTCCACCGCGGAAGCCCGACCACTCTTCTTCTCACCACCATCTGGTCACGCACTGAAGCAAAAGCTTCTAAAATTCCACTTGCACTAGCTCCATAAACCTTGTTAGACTCTTATTACTTACTGGAAATGTGAGCAGAAATCCTCATTATCCATCCCTACAGAGCTTTATAATGTGTTAATCTCATCAGGCCTGCTTTTAGGCACAGACCTAGAACCCTGCAGGAAACAAGACTTTTGCAGCCATGGCCATTGCTCCTGGGAGACAACCTTACAGCATTTTTCCCAGCGCCATAGATGGTCTGTGCTCTGCAAACGTTCAGGTATGGTGTTTGTTGTATTGACATCCATCCTGGTACCAGCAGCACATTGGTAAGCACTACATTGCTCAAGCAAGGTTGCAGAAACCTGCCCTTATTCTCATGCAATGTGGTACAATTTGCATCTGAGGGAAAAAAAAAATCATATAATATTTATCTTGTTCAGTTCTGTGGGATTTTTGTCAGACTCACAAGCAGGCCTTTTGGCACTCTGTGTTATTGGAAATTTCCCAAACACATGTAACAAAAACTCAGTCAGTTTAATACAATTATCAGCTTTTTCTCAGTCTGTGTTGAGTCTGTGTTTGTCTAATGTCCGGGTAGATGTTTTCTACTTATTAAAATCAATAAATCTGCTACTTTGAAGATAAAGGCACATTTCTTGTGAAGCCTGCTGTACATTGCTCTCTAATGCTGCAGTCTGTCCACTGTCCTCAATGGCAGAGCAGCAAATGAAACTGATAGTTAGCATGCCTTCATCAAACCAAAGTCATCTCCTAAAGAAACATCCAGAGGAGCTGTGTGTCCTTCTATTTCCTGGCAGCATAAAGCATGCATCTAGGAACTTCATTGTATTCTCTCCTTAGGTATAAATAGACCCCTCATAAGTAGCATCTGCAGTACGCACATATTCCTGGCTTTGCAGAGGATGAATTTAGACTTCTTAGGTAGAATGTTCACTCTTGTAATTTTATGTTAGTCACTTAAAATTGTCAGTTCTCTGTTTATCTTTAGATCTGACAACATCTCCGCCTTTATTACTTGTTTCACCTGTAAATATTTGAGTTGTCATTGTCTTGTATAAGATTTTATTTTTCCCACTATGACAAATTACTATTTTACTCTAAGAACAGTGCCACTGCTTCAACAAAATCCAGGTTTCTAGGAACACAGATCTTGACACTTTTGAGTGTCTGAGGCCCTAAGAGGTTTTCTTCTTCTCATGTCCATGCTGCAAGCCAGAGCCGAGCCATGCCAAGATTTGCTTGTGGGCACAAACGATGTGGTATTAGTAATGTCATGGAAATGACACAAACGCCTGCTTTGCTTTCAAGTGTACTGAGATAAGCAGATTATAACATGTTCTGCGCATTCTAGCCCAGTTCTCATTTTTAACTGCAGAAATGCTTGGGTATGTTGAAAACACAAGGAGATCAAATTTTTAACTTTTGAGAGAATTATCCTGCCTCCTATTCAGCAGGCTCTCTGTTAACACACTGTACTTCTTTCTTCTCTCTGACTTTATTTTTGCCCTCTCTCCCCCCTCTGGCTTTCAGCTTGTCCTTTTCTTTCCTTTTTGATTTTGTGCTCAAACCTTTTTCTTTTTCTTCTCTGTGAACACAGACCTGGCCTTTCCCCCCTTCTTAGCTTAAGGCTTAGTCTTTTTCTTCCCTTTGGCACTAGGCATAACCTTCTGTTTTTCTCTTTCTTTATGTCATTTGACTTTCTCTCCCTGACTTCCCACATCTTCTAATGCAGGTTTTTTTTCCCTCAGAGGGGAGGTGGTTCAAGTGGCTGCCTTTATGGAAGAGATGGGCCATCTTCTCCTGCATCACCACGTCTGTCAGATGCTCTCTGCAGCTCAAGGAAGGATCACAATCCTTTCCCCAAATGCTGATCCTCAGGCACCCAGGTTATCCTATGTGTTGTTCAAGCTTTGGCCAATGAGTGTGCAATTTCTCAGTGTCCTGTAAGGGTCGTAGAATTATAGAATGGTTATGATTGGAAAAGACCTTTAAGATCATCGAGTCCAACTGTTGGTCCTTCTGATCAGATAAGTAATCTCCATCTTATAGCCTGCAACATACCTCAGGGTGTTTACTCAACACCTCTTCCTCCTACTAACAAGTGTGGTGGCTACACTTAGAAAAAAAACAATTTGTTGTATATCAGCAAAGTTAGAACCTTTCAGAGGAATTAACAAAAATATCAAAGCCATTTTCCCTGAAAAATGTTATCTGTCCCATTGCAATTTGTTGCTTTCAAATATTTTCCTCTGTGCCTCCATGGCCTTAAAGCAGCCTTTTGCCTTTCCCTCTGCTGCTGCAGGGGTGGCTTTCTCTGTGGTGTCTGGGTGACACCTTGGCCTCCTTGAGCTCTGACCTCCAGCCCTGTCAGCCTGTCTGACAATACCGGCTGCTCATCCCTGGGAGGTCTCTTTGCCCAAACCGCCTTTCCTTTGCCTATCTTGTGTGTGTGGAGCACCCCAACAGCTCTCTCCAGAGGTCTGGCTCTTTCTTTAACCTCTTCAGCTTTTTGGCAGGGTAGCACAGCCAGCTGTGGGCCTTGCTCCTGTGTTTTGCATGAGGGGAAGTAACCCAGAGAGTTTCACTTGTCCTTTTCTCATTTCTTCCGCTTTCCTTCTGCCTGCCCCGCAGCAGATCCTTCTGACTGCGCCTGCTGAGGACACCAGCCTGAGCAGGGGACATTTATTAGGGGTAATGCAATCACAGTGTGCCATACGTGTTAAAGGAAGTAGAAACAACACAGGAAAAAACCAGAAAGTCCAGATTTTGTTGAGGGCTCTGATCCTGAGTGCTGACTCAATAGAAAAGATGCAAACTGGTTTTCATCAGAGAGCGATGGTCAGACGTGGAGCCATGGCTGCGTTGAAGGGAAGTTGCAGATGAACAACAACAGAAAAAGTGTCTGGCTGAAATTACAATGTACAAAGGAATGGAAAAACACTTACTAGTCTGTGAGAACTAATGCTATGCAAATTAATTCAATTCAGCATTAACTTCATGCAGATCCATCTGCATAGCATGTTGCAGGCTTTTTAGAGGTGCCGTAGCTGTTCCAGATTGCTGAACGAGACCCCACGACTTTGGGAATGTTGACCAAAAGTCAGGATTTTGAAGGGCAGCTGTCGCAGGCCTCACCAAAGTCCTCATGCTGCTCCTGTTCCTCCAGCTGTGCAGTCACAGTGTCCTGCAAAGGCTCTGGTTAGCTTTTTATGCATCTCTCCTATGGATATTTAACTCAATTTCTTGATTTTGGTGTGTCTATAAAATTTTCCTTTACAAATACAAACTTCTTCCATGTGAGTTTGCGTGGTCTGTGCCAAAATAGATTGTCAATGCAAACCTCAGCCTATTTCTCCTCTGGGTATATAATTTTTCACATGCAAATAGAGCTGCTTGTGTTCATTTTAAAATACACTTTATAATTATTTTTACTTTATTTCCCCTCCTTCCCCCAAAATAGGAAGCAATCAAAGACAAAGCAGCCAGTCAGGAAAATGTTTAATTGAGTGTAATCGCAATTCTCACCAGCATCAGAACAGAGTCTGCACAGAAAACTTTGAAACACCAGCACTTCTACCAGATAGATTGACAATTGTCTCAATCTTCATTCACCTTATGTGCATGGCTGTCAGTATCTGAGAAGTACCAGTTTAGTGCAGTGGGAAGTGAGCAAGGAATCAATGCCAGAATTTTCAAGTTTGGGGAAAATATGAGAAATAATATCACTTCACATAAATGTCATTCACTCTGCTGTGCTGCCTGAATTCAGTATCTAAATAAGAAAGAAAGAAAAAAAAGCAACTCCAACCATTTGTGATAGCAGTTGAGCTATCAGACACAGAGGATTCAGGCAGGGAAGGTCAGTGTTGGAGTTACTGCCTCCATCTAAGCTACATTCACCGGAACAGTCCTTCTGCTGATCTAAGGAGGTTGGGTGAATGGACAAAGACACCCAGAATGGCTCCTTACCACCGTCTGCCTGCATTGGAAAGGCAATTTAATTGAATTTCTGCAGCAATGTTGCACTGGTGTCATGAGAAAAGCGGACCACTGGCTCCTGGTCTATCCAGGCGGCCCATCTTCAGCTGACCTCTATGGCTAGAAACACCTGAAAGCCCTCGTAGAAGAGTTGACAGCCCTCAGATGTGCCTTGAAAATGCAGTCAGACCAAAGGCAACCCCACCCCAGCAGAAGCCACATCAGCTTTGCCTTTCAGGGTCATGCCAAGGCACACCGAGGTCCCCAGCCTGAACTCGCTCTCCCTTGCGCAACGGCAAATGAAGAGGAAATCCTCCTTGCTTACAAAATTATGAGAGTCAGGTCCCAGCTGCCTACTCGGCTTAATGTAGTTCAGATATCTGATATGGGCTTTACATGAGAAGGACAAGGCATCTAGATTGAAAGAAGTCTACAGAGTCACAGAATCATTAAAGTTGGAAGAGACCTCTGAGATTATCAAGTCACTGTCAACCCAACATCACCATGGCCACTAAACCATGTCCCCAAGCGCCACATTCACACACTTCTTGAACACCTCCAGGGATGGGGTCTCCACCACTGCCCTGGGCAGCCCCTTCCAGTGCTTGACAACCCTTCCAGTAAATAAATTCCAGTAAATAAATAATATCCAATATCCAATCTAACCCTCCGCTGACACAACATGGGGCAATTTTGTCTAGGTCGGTAGTAAGCTTACAGGTCTCAATGAGGAAAAATGATAGAAAAATTATCTGTGTATTTTATAATGGAGAAAGTTTGGCAAGACTATCTTTCTGAGAGCAAAGTGGTCCACCGAGGTGAAGCAAGATGTGTGGACCCCCACTGTGCTCCACATGATGGGAAACCCTGCAGAGCTGTGCTACGTGCCGTCCCTTCCAAGGCCTTTAAAATAACTTGGAAAATTCCTGCTCTTTAAAACCAAGACAAAGCAAATATCTTAATGCATTTTGAGTATTCCATCAAAGCCAGATAAAATTATCATGCAGAATATACTGTGATTGCAGGTTTGTAAAGACTCCTTAACCTCTTTTTTTTTTTAAATGATGACAAATAACTACTGCTGTAGTAGGATTATGATAACAGCTGCTCTAGCTAATATTACCAAAATGCAAGGTGCTTTTAGGAACCTTCACTTGTGAATTATGTCTCTTAACATCATGGCACTGTGGGAAAGAGAAAAAGAAAAAAAAGAAGACCAATATTTGAAAATTAGTTTCAAATCGTCTTCATGTTAGCTACATGCAAAACATGACAGAACAGCTACAGAAAATTACCTGAATTTAATCTCAGTCATCCTGTACATAATTGCTTGGATTTTCTGTTTCATGTGTTTTGTTTATGGGGTTTTTTAATAGTTATGTATGATACGGTCCCTGATACTGTGGCTTGTTGCACTTGATAACATGAAAGTGATGGGAAAAAGAGTCCTGCTAAGTCTGAATAAATCTTGTGAAATCTGAGCCTTTATGAAATGGAAAATCACCTTTAATTTACATTTGTTGGGGGCTCTAAATCTCAGGACACCTTTATTTATGACTTATAGCAAACTCTGACAGAGTGATCAAGTCTCTACATAATTTAACATAACTCACTCTTAGCTGGATGCATTGTAAACCATGTGCTGGAAGGACAAGGTTGTAACTGTAGAAGAAAAAGATACTTTATTCTTATGCCTCAGAGAAGCACTTTCACAGAATCCCAGAATCCCAGAATCCCAGAATCCCAGAATGTCAGGAGTTGGAAGGGCCCTGGAAAGCTCCCCCAGTGCAACCCCTGCCAGAGCAGGATCACCAGAGCAGTCACACAGGAACACGGCCAGGGCTTTGGGTGTCTCCACACAAGGAGGCTCCACAACCTCTCTGGGCAGCCTGGGCCATGCTCTGCCACCCTCACACTCACAAACTTTGTCCTCATCTTCAGCTTGAACCTCCTGTGCTCCAGCTTGGGACCATTGCCCCTTGTCCTGTCATTGGACATCCCAGAGCAGAGCCTGGCTCCTTCCTCCTGACACTCGCCCTTTCCAAATTGATCCCCAGGAATGAGGGCACCCCTCAGGCTCCTCTGCTCCAAGCTAAAGAGTCCCAGCTCCCTCAGCCGCTCCTCAGCAGGAGATGCTCCACTCATTTGCTGTTTTGTCTGCCCTCTGTGCTCTTGATCTCTTCTGTCCAGCCACATTTCACATAGACCATCCTCTATCTACTGGTGACCCAGAGAAGCTCCCAGCTTAAACCCATGGAAAGATGGGAGCAAAATAATGAATAGTCCGCGTACCATAAAACTAACAGAGGGAGACAGAGAGAAAACACTCCATTCATCGCAGCTGGCATCCTTTTTATCAGGTAGGCTATATAGGCAAATATGGTGTTGAGCTGTCAAGCCTGAGGTCAGGGCAGCTCCAGGAGCGGGGCGGTTTGGGTGTATTTTCGTATGCACTCATTACCCAGGCACAGTGTACAGTTAAGAAGCACGCTGGTGGCGCCAGCCTGTGATTATGGCAAGACGGACTGACCACAGGAAAATTGCTGAGCTAACAGCGAGAGGAGCCGGGCCGAGCACTGCCGGAGCCAGGGCTGCAGACGGCCACCGCACCAGCACACCTTGTAATGACAGATCCCTGTGCATGGGATGCTCCTCGGAGAGGGGGGCGTGTTTTCCTAAGGAATGGGGAACACATCTCTTTCAATGAATCCTCTCTGCTATCCTATTTTTGAACCCTCTGGTGTGCCCGTGTGGGTTGTCTCTGTGTGTAAGTTGTCCTCCTAACTTTCTACCTCTTCACATCTCTTTGGGTTATTTATTTTTCTCTCTGTCTTTCTTTTTAATTTTTTTTTTTTAAGTTTGAAAGACTAACCACAGTGTAAAACAAATAAGAAAAATACAAATAATCAGCTTCATACTTAGTGGTTAACTGGCTGCCAAAATCCTTTTCAGAGTGACCATTAAGTGAGGCAGGTATAAGTCAGACACCTTAAAAATAGTGACATGTTGGTCACGGCACGCAGTCTATTAGTCTGTGGGATTTGGTTGGTTTTTTTTTTGTGGGTCAAAAATGTCTTTCAGCCCCTTGTGAATGTTTTTCTCTGCACACAAATGTTTGCTTCTCTCCCCTCCCCTTCCAGTTTCAAGCAGCCTGTTTATTCAGGGTAAAAAAAGAGAGCACAAGAGTTGTTAAACAGAAAAAGAATTTGGAGAGGGTGTCAAATGATAACCATGACAACTTAGGAAACAGTCATGAAGAAAAGAAGCCCAGACTCTGAGAATTTAATGTTTATCTCTCAAATCTGAAAAGAATTCAGCAACAGAAATGGACACTGCTCTGCTGTGGGCACCTGGTCTGAGTGAGACACTAAACCTCTGCTTATGACAAAGTTTTGAAATAGTGAAGAGTGCTATAGGTTGACTATAAGAAGCTTTGGAAGAGATAGGGCATAGATACAGAGATGTCTCTCAAATCTTGGGCAAAACCCTTCACTTAATTTGCTGCTTACATAGTAGCCAAAGGCAATGCTTTACTCACAGTGCAAAAGTGAAAAAAGAATAAAATAAATAATGCCAACCACCTTTATTTGTTGTTTCTTCAAATGATAAGAGGCTCTGAGGTTGGTTTTTTTTCCCAAATTATTCAAATTGTTCTGGTAAAAAAGGTGAGCTGCAGTCAGAGCCACATTTGAGCTGACCACAGACTCCTTGTCCCCCATCCTTTTGGGGTGGTGCTTTCCTCAGTCCACTTACACTTTTAAATCCCCTTTCTAAAAGCTTCCTTTGTGCTAAACCTGCAGTCCCTGCCTTGCTCAGGTGACAATCCTGAGCACACCATCACCTCATTTTGAGTTGGTATGTTCCCTTAGAGTGGCTAAAACAACCGGTGATGCTGGAGTATTTAAGAAAGAATAAAAATACCATGGGTGAAGCCCTTATAAAAGCCTAATTCTCCGTAACTGTAAGAAATCTAGCAGAACAGCCTGGCTTGCAAAGAATAGTGCAGTAACAGGGACCTCCTGCTTACTGATTCACCCCAGGATGTGTGACCTCTGATGAGACCATTATCTTTTTTGAGCTCATTTCTGTACATGTAAAGAAGAGTGCAATTAACTAGCATAGGCTGATGAGAGGATGTCTGTGTTGGTATGGCATTTTGTAACTGTGAGGCACTGGAAGGTCAGCGTCCCAACTGTGCCACTTCCCCCTGGGTGCTCTGTGGGTAGTCAGGATCAAAAAATACACCACTTTATGTCCCCATTCGCAATCTGTCAAGGGAAGGCAGCCTCATGGAGCATCATTTATAAAGCTTTGATATCTCTGCATGAAAGATGCTCAACAAGAGGCTGTTAACGAAAACGAGCTTTGGGAAACTTAGATTATTGAACTGGGGCTGTGCAAAAATTCACACTGAATTTGATACATGCAAATTTATCCTTCATTTTCAGTGCACAAAGGGTTGAACAAACCTCAAATGCGACTGAAACATCCGCTTGTCCCCAGCTGTCACGCACATCTTTGGGCTTCTTGGTGTCCTCTTCATAAGTTTCCTCTGTGGGAAGCAGATCCTCTGTCCCCCACCCCAAAATCCCTTGTTTCATCCTACTCCCCTCATGCACTCCATCTACTAATGAGTTTTTTCTGGTACCCAGTTAAACACTTTACAACCAGGAGATTTTCAGAATCCCAGAAGGTCGTTGAGGCACAGCTCTTGAAAAGGATTTATTTGTTTTGCTTTTATTGGAAATCAGCTACTTTAAAGGGTACTTCAATAGTTGTTTTGGTACTTTAGGGATCCAGGCCTTAGTGCATAACTCCTACAGGCTTCAACAGCAGCTAGATGCCTCCTTTTTAATTTCACATTGCATGTGTACATAGAGATAATTTTAATGGACTACCTAATGTCCTCCAATTCATATCAATTCTGTGCTTATTTTGAAATTTCTAAGTTAGATTTTTTTACTCCACTACCATGCTGACTATTCTAGGCTTTATTTTAAATAACAAGGATTTTATTTTTAATAATAGAAATCTTAGTTATTTGAATTGGAAGTCACAATCTCTTTATTTTTCACAACAGATGCTCTGTGAATTGTACGAACTTGTGAATTTCAAAGCTTCTCTGAAGAATTCAGAAACACAGCTAAAACTTGTAAAGTTTAACGGGATAAAAGTGAAAATATCCCTGAGTCCTGACATCTATTTGCTCTAAACCTTGGTTATGTAAAAAATGCCAGGCATCTTTTTTTCCATGTGTTTTAAGAGCTATAGGGTTTCATTGGTAGTGCAAACATAAGCCATTGATGTTATATAAGGAATGTAACCTTAAGATGCTATCTTAAGAGCCCTGTCCAAAATATAAAATAAAATAAAAATTGAAACTGCCTGCAGGGAACATTGCTGTCAATTAATGTGGAGTGCTTTAGAAACAACAGTTTATAAGGTGAGAACCTCAAGGTTTGACCCAGTGGGGAACAGAAAGATTGGGTATTTTATTTTGTGCATTGCCACGTCTCCTCCTAACACTGAAAACCATCCTTCACCTGAACTCAGCTCAGCTGTTTTGAGGCATTTCCTTAGCAAATCACGCTGCCATGCACTTTTGGGTGCACTTTGCACCATTTCTGTACTATGTTTTCCCAAAGTGAACTGGCGTTGCTCCCAGGGCTACTCCTGAGGCTGCTGTGCTCCTCTGGGGAGCAGATCCCAGGTCTTAATATTTGCCCCCAGCCCCGGCAGGGATCAGCAATGCCGGTTCCTTTTGCAGGGTCTCTGGGTGGGGGAACCACTGTGGTGAAGTGGAGGTGCAGGGTGCAAGTCCATGTGGGACCACAGTTTTCCGAAAACCTTGCAAGAAATTGGGTTTCTGCAACCCTTGTTTCCAAGCCCTGTGTGGTTACCTTTTATACCCGAGTTGCTACGCGGACCCCTGCCAGATCCTTTTATTTATTCCTTTATTTATGTAATTATTTTTGCAGTGGGTTTCACTCCCTGCTTTTTTGCTGGCTGTCGCAAAATCTGTCTGAATTCCGGTCTCAGCAGGCTCAGTTTCTCCTCCTTGCAGTAAGCAGCAGAGCAAAGTAACCACATAGCTATCGCCACCGCCATGCGCGCAGCTGCCGCGGTGACAAATACCATGAGGACCATGTCTCCTGTTACGCCAAGCCTTAGAAGGGATGCACGGGAACAAGTGCTGGGTTTGACTGTCAGATTCTCAGATGTGTCACATATTTCTTTGGAGCTTGGGGCTGTTGCAACAGCTGTTTGTAAACACTGCAAAATCCAGCATTAGACCGGGGAAGGAGAATATATGTAATTTTTCTTTTTTTTTATTCCGACTTCTAGCTTCCTGAACCATCCTTAAAAATGTTGCAAATACGCCGGCATTTCTCCCGCGGATGGAAATAGCAGCGGGTGTTGGTTTTCAGCGACGTGGGGCCGGTGGGCAGGCTCCGTCCCCGCGTCCTCCCGTGTCGGGTGACTCATCAGCGAGTCTGAGAATGTGTACCAGGCTGCAGCTCTGGCAGGGAAGCGCAGCGAACAGCTAGAGGAGCATTTGGGAGCTGGAGGGGATTTGATCATATTCAGTCTGATGCTAAAAACAAAATTAAGAAAAAAAAGTAAAAAAAAAGTAAAAAAAAAGAAAGAAATATATTGCTAAAATGGGTGAGTTACATTCCAGTGGGGGTATACTAGGCGGTGAAAGACAGGCTGCCTCTGATTCACAGGGGTTCGTTTGGTGAAGCACAAGCGTGTAAACAGGGCTCAAGTGATGTAATTTAAAAATTACGTTGGCAATAGCTTTGTAGGGGCATACGTTAACTCCCAGTTCCTTGCTTGCTCTTCTGCAGTCAGAGGCTTCTCCCCTGCTCTCTATACAAATCTATACAAAATTGGATTCCCAAAGTGTCATGGGCTTCCTTGGAAAATTCTGGTTTTCCACTATGTAGATGCAGAAATCAGAAATGTCACCTTTTGCTCTATCCAGACATGTTTTGACTCATGTAAGCTCATGTTGATTTTTTAACCTATACCATAGAGGTAAAATGGGCTTGATCGAAGGTCCTGTGATTTAGTGTTTGAAAGAAAACTTACCAACCCTGTCCCTTTAATGTTTTAATGTTTAGAAGGGTTTTCCTCAGCAGTATCTTAGTGATAAGGTTTCAATTACTGTCCAGTCTGACAGGGGAAATGTTCTAAGCTATAAGCAGGAAGGACAGCTGCTATCATAACCTTATTTTGTCCCAATGAGGTAAAAAGGCCTCAACTTCATACTGTAAACTCGAAAAATTTTCTTCAGCATTATTTTCCTGGGCCTACTACTCCCATACCAGCAGTAATGTAGGAAAACTACTTCAATATCTCTAGTTGCAAGGCAATATTTTTAGTGTGGCAAATCTGAAACCAGAAATCAAAATATGTTGAAAGTAAAGCAGAGAGGTAGGACACCAGCATCTCAGAAAATTATGATAACAACAGAAATCGTAATTTCTGACAAATAAATTGCATCAAAGCTTTTAAAGTGCTCTCACATGTCCTGCACAAGTCTGTATGGCATCAGACCAATGACAGAAGAGGGTATAGAATCTGAGAGCCTTAGCTTGCAAGATATATTCTTTATAACCAGTTTCATTTACAAAATATCTGTTAATAGTTGCCTGTAGTGAACAGCTAATAATTTAAAGAAAACTCTGATTGTTTGGTGAACATGGTTCACTGGTTTCTTATGATGTGGGAAGGATTTGAGCATCTTTTGAGATGAGTGAGCCTTTGGAAATTTTGTGCTCTCTGGAGAGGACTCCTTGGAGGATAGTGTTTGCTCTCTGGGAAACATAAGGTGTTACACCCTCTTATTTAAATGCTTATGGAAAATGAGTCACACAGATTTCATCAGAATAACCATGTGAAGGAAGAAAAGTCATTATTTAAAAGCAAGGCATTGGATTGAAATCTCTTAAGGCTTCCCAGTAACATGTGCCTCACTGAAAACTGCAGGTCAGGCTTACCCGTTATCAAAGAAGTGGTCACTTCCTCTCTTTAAAGTGAGTTTTCTGCTTTTCAGGACTTTATGGATCAACAGGGTAATTTTCATGTTTGCCAACACCATCAACTCTCTTCACTTTTATTTTAAGGAAGTCCACTGAGAAATGAAGCACCAACTTGTAAGGGAGTTAAATTATTACCCGCATCTTCTCTTTTAATTCATTTATCAGGCCCTTAAAAATCAGTCAGTTATCCCCATGATTATTGTAAATCCAAACAGCTTCTCTCTTGATCTTAGCAGCATCAGCAGCAGTTTTGTCATTAAAAACAGGACCACTTCATCAGCAGGAGGAGAACGACCGGTGAACATGAATATTGTACGAGGCATGGACTCAGTTACAATGATTATTTTTCTGTAAGTGTGTATTTTTACAATAGACTTGTAGCAAATTAGGCTTATACACAGCACTGGTCCGAAAACAACAATACTAAAATTAGAAATAGATATATTGTGACCCCACACATTCCACTTAAACTCAACAGAACCCACCTAGAGTAAATATTTTGGCTCCACTGATGTTGTCAGCAACGAAACTAATATGCCTCAAGGCTTCCAAGATTACAGCAAGTAAGATCATTGTTAAAAATATAAGAATATTGATGCTTTTCTGTGCCTTAAAAACACTATAGGTCCTCCTGTTGAATCTTTTGTCAGCAAAGTCAACACCATCATATTGTTCTTACTGACCTAAAAAAAAAAAAAGAAATAAAAATGTTGGGAAATATCGTTACCCTTAGATGATATTAGACCAGTGTATTTTTAATTATAATGGAATTCTTCTTTTCTGGGAAAGGAGGGGTTTCCTAGCAGAGAAAAAAATAATCTTACCATCATCAGTGAGAGAATATATTTCTTTACTTGTAGGGAACTAGCTTGAATGCACTAATAATTTCCAGACACTCCTTCCTTCTACCCTACTTACTTTTTCTCAGTCAGTACACACCACGCAACACATGTCAACTGATTAGAAACAGGTATAGATGCAAAATTACACAAATGAATTTTGAATTTGAACCAGAGCACTGTAATGCCCACCATGTGCCTCGCAATATTGTTCTCTCTTGTCCTAACATTTTATGGATCAGCTCCAGGTGTTGTAGCAGAAATCAGAGGCGACTTCACCTTCACACTGGTCTGGCTAGGATGGCGGCAGTGGCCAATGGATAGGACACTTCACATTTAATGTTATTTTTCTGCGGAACTTGTTCTTCCTGCAGAAATGCTATGAGATCCCACCATGCTGATCAGGGACAGATTTACGTCAGAATAAATAAGTGTGCTATCTCTCAGGTATCAGTTACTACAGTGCACACTATGTGATGCAGTCCCAGAAGTCTATTTGTTAGCCATAGTTAGCTGGATGCTGCCTGATTACCAGTTGTAGTTGAGGGAGTACTCAAAACAACAGTTGTAGATGTAGTACGTAAGATAGGGATAACTTGAGATCTACAAATCCTGAAACAATTTGGGCCACCCTTTCAAGCTACATTAGCTCCCAGATCTCATGGAGACACCCACGCCACTTCTCTGTTTTAAATTCTCCAAATAGTTGAGGTGGCCTCTCCATCTGCCAAGAAGATGGCGTCCAAATAAACAAAGGGCATGTTGAGCATTTAGAAAATGCAGACACTGCTCCTCAGCTTTAGTCAAAGGCAGACATCCTGGTGAAACTGGAGAAATCGATTGAAGGCCACATGTATATGGTTGGATGGGTGCTTAAAAACTTACGACTCTCCTGAGGAACTACTTTCAAAACCAATGGCTAATTTATACAATAAATAAAATTCTGTGTGTATATATATATACACATATATATATATATACACACATATATATAAATAGAGAGAGAGTATGTTATTTCTATTTTATGCATTACAATTTCTGGTTTATTAATATTTCCCAGCAGGTTGCATATCTATATTGGTTGAACAATATTTATGTAAATTATGTATAAAAAGTATAAAACTTAACCAAATTATTTATGATCAACAGAGGCCTTTTCAAAAGGGCAGATTGTTTTGGTCATATTGCAAAACTTCATCTGATGGTGTAACTAGCTGCAAATTTAGAAACCTGAGCCCAAGCATACCCCAAAATTACACTCATGCTTTGCACAATTAATTGTATCAAAATACTAAGTCCATCCTCTACTTCTCACTGGTATCTTCCTTCCTTGATCTTTGAGCTGTAAGTCTAAACTTTTCTGATTTTCTTCAGCTTCAACTTCTTTTGAGCTACAATATACTCCTCTACAGAAGAGTAACTTTTTTGTTTTCACTATGTTATGAAAGGATTGAACGGAGTTAACATGGTTCTAAACATATTTCATAAACCCGTGATAATTTGATCATCTTTTTCTTGCTTTAAAGTTGACAGTAGTTTAGCTTTGATAGTGCCAGGTGGTAATCCAATGTGACTTAGATTTCCTATAGCAATAACATTTGGCAGATTCATTCCTTGATGAGAGGAAACCATTTCTATTTTTAGCCACATTTTTTGATAGAAACATAATTATAGAAAGCCTTTCTGCTAGAATTCTTAAAAAAGTATTAGGCAGTATAATGAACCCCATTTTCAATGTTTACTAAAGTTTGTTGTGAAAAGGAACGGAAAAAGAAGAATGAAAAAGTACCAAGAAAAGATATACTCTGTATATAAGATTTATTTGAGGCTTGAAGAGAACACAGAATTCTGCTAAATACTCAACTCTGAAATTATTCGGAGTGTACATAGTACACCAGAAGCAAATGTAGATCACATACAGCAGCACTATTTCAGCTGGATAAAAAAGATAGAAAAATGAGTTCTTGTGTACAATACAGAGGGTGGGGAAAACAGCTAGAGTTAAGGGTGAGCTAAATGCTAACTCTTACATGAAATATCACTGGATTATTTCATTCTGTTGGATTTCGTCCATGAGACCTGTAAAGGGACAAATCCTATTTCTTTTTGTTTGCTGAAGGGAACCAGAGGGTTGCAGTGAAAGCCAAATCAAAGGTGAGCCTCATTCATCACTAATATGACTAATTTCATACTGACAGCAGGTTGACTGCAGAACACTGTATTGTTTTCTGTCTCAGGTTCAGGAGGGCCGAGGAGAAGCTGTAGAGCTTCAGTAGATGGACACCAAGAGAGTCAGGTGCCTGGAGAACATCACACATGGGGTGAAGACGAGGGATCTGAGGTTGGTTGGACTGGGGAAGAGGAGGCAAAGGGATGGTCCACAAGCAGCCCACAATTGTGTGAAGAGCTGTTACAAGGGCAGCAGAGCCAAACCCTTCTACGTAGTGCCATGCTATCTAATAGAGGGCAATGGTGACAGATTGTGAGTCAGAGGCTTCTTATTGGACATTGGACAACCTTCTTGACCAGGAGGCAAGTGCAAGTTAGAATAAGTGACCCACAGAGATTGAGGAATTTTTACCCTTCGAGATTTTCAAAACTTAGGTAGACAAATCCATCACAGACCTGATCTAGTGTTGGCAATAGTCCCACTTAAAGTAGGAGGCTGGGTGACCTTCAGAAGCCCAATGCAACCAACACTTCTATGATTCTCTGTGTCTAAGAAAATAAAAAAAATCATAATGTGGCTCAGATTAATTTAATTTAATATCTCAGATCATTGAATACTTTGGCTTATTCCTAACAGCTAAGTAAGGTCTGAGCAAATCAACACAATCTGAAGCTGTTATATGTGGATCTCTGTAGTTCCGGAGTTAATAAGTCTTCCACTGAAAATGTTTCACTGGTTCTTAGATGCCTGGTAAGAATATTATAAAGAAAGGTTTGCTTATCTTCCATTTGACCTAGCACATGGAAGACTGCATAATGTGCCCTATTTTGCTTCAGATCGTACCACTCTGTAAGGACCATGCAAGTACAGTGAGCAAAAAGTAGTGGTGGAATTGATCTCTTCCCAGCATGTCTTTCTTAAGCCGGAAAATTAGCTAGGTCTATTTCTTGAGATAACTTTTTCTTCACATCTCATCCTTCTTTCGTAGCCATTTCATAGTCATTCAGAAGTGGATTCCATAAAAAGCTTTTGACTAGTGTCACAAACATCTTTCTAAAGTGCTGTCTTAATCTAAGCCCTAGAGATGTTTGTTGAGGGTAAAACATGCTTTTTTGTGTTCATTACAGTAAAACTTGGATTAGAGTCCAGGAATTACACCATATGAAAGCAGTTCAGGAAGCATCAGCCCATAGAGAGCACTGCAGGGAGGGATAGGTCATCTCCTACCCTAGAGGAGAAAAATACATGTCAGCTCCAGGGCTATTTTTGTAACAATTTGCTCTATAAATAGCCTTACAAAGAGTTGTCTGAAAAGATTCCTGCTTATGGTACCTCTGGAAAGTCCCCATCAGTGAGCAGGCAGGGGAGAGCAGAGGGACAGCAATAGCTAGGTCAAGGTGGTCAGACATCTTACACATCATGTTGGTGTGATGAGACATGACACCGATGAAAAGTATGAAGTATGATGGACAGCAGAAGATCAAATATAAGCTTAACAATTGCCATTCCCCCGGCAACAGAGTGAGTATTCTTGCCTATGCATACTTCCCCGTAACCTTTTCACAGCTGAGATCGTAACTGGAATGAATGTCCGTATAGGCTAGAAAGGCATGACCCCTCTTGTTTACATCAAAAAAAAAGAAGCTTGGTAAATGACTCTTTTTCTTCTCATTTTCAAAGTCTTCATCTGTCATCACGGAGAGTGACTTGTCAGTTTCACTGTCCTAAACTGAATTTCTAGCATTGATGATAAATGCTCCAAGGCTAGCCATTTATTCTAAGTTTAGAGGTTGACTCCAATTTTTCACATGATTTTTGCTAGTTTATCATTGAGGGGAAGAAGAGAGCAAACAAATGAGAAAGCTTGAAAACCCTTAAAAGAGTCAGAATAATATTAAACTAATGAAATGACTGTATTTGCTCAAGAAACAAGTCATTGTGTAAGAACATGAATCTCAGCTCTTTTGTTAACAACTCAAGTGATTCGGGGCTTGAATTTGGTCTTTTGTTAGTGCTGTTTTAAAAACGACATCAACATTAACCACATGTGTGCATTTACACATGCAGGCAAGGATAATCTGCAACATATTTTTCCTCTTTTTTCCTTTTTTTAATCCTCCAGTGCGGTAGCTCCTGTTTTATTGTAATAACCCACAGGTTGTTTAATACACACATACCTGATCATCAGCCTTTGTCCATAACAGTAGCAACTGCAAATGAAAATAATTTCCTGTATTTTAAAATGTGAAGCTTTTCTTTCTGAAAATAACAGGCATTTTGAAAAGTAACAGCACTGACATCACTGAAACCGGTGAGTTACCAGCTACTACATCCTAACACCTCTCACTGCACTGGAATTTTTCTTAATGCTTTTTTTCCAGCTGTGCCAAAAACCTTCAGTGGAAGTGTCATTTTCCAGCTGAAACATATTTTCATGTGTCATTTTCCAGCTGAAATTTCAAACCTCCTGCCCATATAGCCCTGCCTGTGCCTCTATGTAAGAGCTTTCTTTACAATGAAAACTGCAATACCAGACCGGCAGAAAGACTGTGCTGGAGCGACCAGAATAACCATAGCTCCCATCCGGGCAGGGAAAGACAGTAATGATGCTCTGGGGCTTGGGTTGTGCTTCAAAGAGTCATGTTCATTTCACACCTCCATCATAGCCATCGTTCACAACCTTGGGCAAGTGGCAAGCTTGCAAAATGGAGCTGGTCTGTCTGCCAGATGGAAACTGCTGCGGTGGATTAGGTGCTTTTGATAGAGGAGTTACCTAGGAATGGGATCTACGAGAGTGAGCTTGCCAGGTGGGTATACCTCAGCTGGATAGACATGTCCTTTTGCAGCTACAAGGAGGTAGTGGTTTTCTACTAAGATCTTGGTTCTGATCCTTCTCCTGAATATGCATGGTAAAGCGAGTCCTTTCTTGTAAAACGCATCCAGAGAAGGAGCAATTTTATTATTTTTGTTAATTTTTTCCCCATTTTGTGTAGAAAAGTGTTCTTACTGATAATGTACTTGAGAAAATGAGATTGATGCTCTACCTTTGGACCCAGAGCAGACCATGAAGGATAATCAGGCAAAATCTGGGCAGATCTCTTTTTGGAGCATGAAATAGGTCTTCAGCTAATGAGCATGATTAGGATTAGGACAGTTCTGAATGTGCCCAAATTTATACAGGTTATGTTCCCTGTGGGCTGGCTGTGGATGAGTGATGTTAAGTGAGAATGGAATGGTTAGGCGATTTTTACAGCCTTTTGTGCATTTACTTCTTAGCCACTCAGTGCTTCAAGTGTCTTCCCCATCTACAAAATGATAGCAATCCTTATGGGTTTTCTTATAAGTGAATCATAAGGAAAAAGGTATTTGGGTGCTATAGCCTTGAGATGACTGCAGTTTCAGGAGGTCCTATAACTATTGCTTTGGATACACAATACAAAGCTGTATCAGGTCACCTGTAGAGCTAGGAACTGCAGCAGATTCACCACCATAGCAACCACACAAGCACATCTTTACAACCGTAGTTAATACTACATACAACCAGCCTGTCTTTTCATACCTATTTCCCTGTGTGCCACTCAGTGCATTAAACTTCCAAAAAAATTCTTCCTAAATTTAGCCCTCTGTGTGAATATTCCTCACTTCTTCAGGCCTTGCATGAAGTGCTGCTGAACTCAACCAGCAGCCCAGCAGTAGTAAACACTCAGAATACATAGGACAAGGATGCATCACTAAACCAACATCCACAGAATTAAAAAATAAAATATTCTGTACAAAACAGAAGGCTGCTTACATAATTTTTTCTTTGGGTTTCTTTGCTGTGAACACAGCACTGAAATCAAGTTACAACTGCAATAAATTCTGGGTGTCATTTTTGCAAGGCAGGCCAGGTCATTTTTCTTGGTAAACTGAAGACCTCTCACAACTCGGGAGGGAAAGGTGACAATATGAGCCAGTGGCACATAAGTCCTGCTCACAGACCTTCTCTTGATGCCTGAATGAATTCAACCTCAGGCTGAGGGAGGCAGGAGGAAACCAGCACTCATGCCAGCTGCCTTTTTTTTTTTTTATCATTACTTGATTGTCAGAGGAACAAAGATCATCTGGAAGGGAGTGAAGGAGTTACATAGCAGCAAAGGAAAAAAAAAAGCCTCTAAAAATGGAAGAGACAAATAAAATGTATCAATAACTTAACCCCAATACATCACACTATAAAACAAGTAAATGAAAGCTCTTTTGAATTTTACCACTTGCTGCTACCAGTGGGTGTCATTTCCCACCATACCTCTATCTTCACAAATGAGTTTAGCACCAAGAAATGATGCAGCTGCGTAGGAGTGACAAATATCAAGCAGTCAGTATGCCTGAATAGCCGTGGCTCAGATGGGTCGTCTTCTCTGTGGGCATTCTTACGTTGACAGGAAGTGTACATGAGGAGGTTTATGTGGCTATAACACAGGCTCACATTGCATAGATCTGTGTAGAGTGTGAGGAAATGCAAAGTGTGAGGAATTACAAGGTACTAAACAGGGGCTGACTTATCTCATTGCCACTTTTGTCACACTTCGGCTCCTCAGTGCACCTCTCTACCAGGGAACCAAATCCACCAGCAGCGTTGTTCAATGCAACTGAGATTTGGCCATCCACCTGCCGCTAGACTCCCTTTCAGTCTAAGTAAGCCTAAAGTGGCTCCCTGCCTAACTAATGACACTGCACAACTAGAAACATAACGTCACTCAATTGAACATTTTAGGGAGGAAGGAAAATGGGAATTTGATGAAATAAATCTGTTTTCAGACAAGTGACATATTTCCTGTTTAAAACACTATGGGGAAACCATTAAGAAAGTCTAAACAAAAAATTCAGAATTTCTTTTTTAATATTTTTTAAACAAGTGTTACTTTCTTATACCTTAGAGCAATGTTTTTAGAAATGAATGTTAGTATAGAATGAGAGTGTATAGAAAAAGATCAAGATGAGATTGCACCCAATCCAATTTTCCCCTCCTTCTACTGTTTCTCTGTTTTCCAGAATGTTCTTCTCTTTAATATGATTCGAGATGCAAAGAGTTTTAGAAATACTAGTCGTTCATGTAAAACTGGAAAACTTGTACACTGCCAAGAAAGCCGCTACATTTGGGCTTTGAAAGTAGGTGGCATGGGAAGATGAGACAACCTGCTTTTGCCAGGGTAACTGCAAAAAGTTATTGAAACATTGCAGTTTAAGTGAAGCAGTATATAGAAAAATGGCATGAAATTTCACCACAGGAAGGTGGGTGTCCGGCTCCTTGTATTAAATCTGGCAGATATACTAAGTGCTTGAAGAAAAGTGTTAAGTTTTTTGGAGAGGTGTTCCACATCCTCCTTGAACTCAGTCACACAGCAAAGTGCCATTAAATCTGCAGAAAAGGTAAATGCCCAGTGTATTAGCGATGAAGCTTTCTTAATTGCAATGCTATAAATGCTCCACTTCAGTAGGAACAACACACAATGGCTCCTCCTGATTACAATTATGTGATGAATACATCTGAGGAAAAAGTCAATCAGAGCAGAAGATGCTCCTCAGCCTGCTGAAAAACCCCAGTTTCGCTGGGAGAGAAACTGTAGCGTGACTGAAACCAAGACCCTGCGTCTCAGCAGCTCTGCTTCTGATGCTGTGTTGCACTGGTCATGAGAGTGCAGAGTACGTGTATCTGTGCTGAGGTCTCCTATTCAAAGTGGAATTATAGATATTTTTTACACTATTATAAACATGATTTGGAGAAAATTGAAATATTTTATGTGTGCGTCTTTGCAGCACTGCTGTAACATGATTGGAATAATATTCAGAATAGAGAAACTGCATTGCATGATATTTAATTTTAGAAGTCAAATATTTTTAAGTGATTTATTGAGCTATTACTTGTCCAATATATAGGAACTTCAAAAGCATTAATGGGAATCTTGACAAAAATACAGAAAACATGCAAAATCTCTAAGAGTGTGAAAATGGTATAAATAGGGCAATGATTATTCCCCCGGTACACTAGTTTTATTCCATTATTGGGACAATGTTTTATTTTATTCAGGCAAAATCGGTATGAAGGCAGGGTTGTCTGGATAAGGATGATAGAAACCACCTGAGGTCTGTGATGTGACTTGTATGGTTACAAGAAAGGTTAAATTAGCTGACTTTTCCTAATATGAGAGTTCAGAATACATTTTCTACATTTTCCCAGTGAAGGCAATTCTCTTACATTAACTTTTAAAGGAGCAAACCAAAAAATCAGGAAGTAAAATGATCATCCCAAATCACACCACTGAATTCAGACAGCTGTTGTCAGTTTGGAAAACAGAATTAGTGGACAGTATGTCGACATTGGTCAGCAGTGGAAAATGGGTACAAGCCCCATCTACAGTAGAATCAGAGTAGAAATGAGCTCGTTTGAGTGGTTCAGGGTATGGCTGCCTGGAAAATTCAAATAATGGGCTATGGTACAATACAGACATTTTATAGAAATCATGATGCGAGAAACATCTGGAGGGAAACTCTTTTCCCTAGCCATGTCTATCCATGAAGAGCCATCTCATGAAATGGGAAAGCCTTGTCTCAGCTCATCTTGCACTAAGTGACGGTGATGCTGATAATGATGACACAACGGTGACAATTATTATCAATCACAGTCACAATGCTCACATCAATGAACCGGCTGAAACTGTTGTACAAACAAAGCAGTTCAGATTGCCCCTATCCAAAGACCTGAGACACAAAACCTCATAAGTTTAAGCATTTGAGTCTCACTGAAGTCATGATTAACCACAGGATTAGACACCTACGTAGCTTTAATTAGTAGAACTGCATAGTCTAGGCAGATAAGGAAGATATATTGGCATGGTGCAACCCATATGTACAATGTTATGGCAGAATATGTCATTTAATTCATTGATGTCAGAATAGTAGGATTATTTAAGTTAGAATTAGTGGTAGGAAATGGCAAGAAAAAGACATGGAATCAAAATAGTGAAAGGGCAAAGCAAGCAGAGACAGAGAATAAGAAGGTAGGTACAGGGTGAATTTGAAATGAAGAAACCTTGAGATGAAAATACTGGAGGGATAAAAGATATTTTCCAATGCACTATTTGAATTAGATAATTGTGTGCTCTAAAAATGAGTGAAACTATTTCGCTTGAAAGCTGACTCTGTAATATTATACAGCACCATGCAGTGGTACCAGGAAGTACTGGGGTGGTATTGCAACAGATACAATTGTATGTTTAATTCAAAGAATAAAAACAAGAAAGAACAGAATTTGGAAACACCTGCATATTTTCAAATTTAAGTATATCAGGTTTTCACTCTGAACTTACAAAAAAAGTAGCTCAATTGCATTTTAATTTAGTTTAAATTTAAAAATAGTTGATGTCTTTTGTCGACCAAATTATGTGTTTTTGTTTAACCCAAACAAAATATTTTTTTTTTTTTTTTTAATTTGATGCAGAAAACTGAACTAAAAAACCTCATTCCGAAATGAAAACATTCCCAGGAAAAAAAAAAAAATTCTTTTCCTCTTCCTAAACCTCAAAAGCCAAATATTTGCACAGTCCTCCTCCGAATGTCCAAAACTCCCTCCTTGGCTGCTTCTGCAGCTGCTGCTACTGAATGAAGTCACATTACATTGTGCTGATGAGTCTTTCATTCACAAACAGGAAGGAGATCTAGCCTTGTAAGGACAAAACAAACAAGTTTAGTTCACTGGGTAAAATGAACCAACAGACCATGGATTCAATTCTTTTTCTTTTTTTTTTTTTTCTTTTTTTTCTTTTTTTTTTTACTTGAAGCAGCAGGAAAGGGGCTGCTGACGAGATATTTTGGAACAACTTGCTATTAGGAAGGAAGTATGAGTGGGTGTAGATGAGAAGTAACTCACTCTCATATGACACACACGTTGTGAGTATGTTGAAGTTTTGGTCTAAAACAAAGGGTGGGACTGTCAGTTTAGTGATGTAGAACAGAGGGAGCTGTTTACTTGTTTGTCTTGCCTGCAGTGAAGAGTTTCAAGCATTTGCCAGCTCGGGTGACAGAGCATGATCCTGCTGGAGAAACCATGGTCTTTATTAAAAGACAAGTAGTTCACTTGAGGGCCATAACTCTTTTGATAAGCCATGTGCGTCTCTTTCAGTTTTTGTTAGTTTTATAAAAAAATAAAATTAATAACGTCAGAAATGCTTTAAGATATGGGAGATTTTTACTGAAGGGGCTGTCAGTATAATCCAGCAAGCTCCTGTTGTCGATCATAACTTAGATCCCCAATGGTCGATCAAGAAACTGTCAAGAAGCTTAAGAGCTCATCAGGAAATTAGATGGAATCTCAGCTTAATACCACAGATATTTCATGTTCGTGTTTTAACCAAACTTCAAAATCAAGACATTTTAATTCAAAATGAGAACTTTACAGTATTTTACTATATTTGTAGGGGAATCTCTAGAGTGTCTTTTCAAAATCCTAACCTCGGTAAAAATCCAGAGAATTATCAAAAAGGGAACTAATGTTTTAAATTGTAGTTGGTAAGAATAAAAGATTATCTTGGTTGCTAGGTCAGTGAATGAGATCTATGGATTTGGCAATTCACATGGTTTAACTAATGAACAGAAAAATGAGAATCAATTCCAAATTAAGATGCACCTTAATGAAACTAATCAAGAGAATAAGAAGTAACTACTGAACTTGCCAAATTAGGTAGATTAGAAATAGCCATAAAGGTCATTGTTTTGCTTGAATAATCGTGGTTGATCATATTCTTGGTTGCACTGTGGAGAATCTGAGTTGGTTATAGATAAAGTAGACTGACTATGTTTCAGTTAATAGATAAAATGTTGAGTTATTCAACATTTTTCCTTGTTTTCGAATGAAAAATATGCTCTAAAATTACTAAAGCACCCTTCTGACTTTAATCAACCAATACATTTATATAACTAAAAAGAACTCCTCTCTTCTTTACCTTACACGTACTCATATATTTTCTTCAAGAGGAATTTTCAAGTTGAGAGTCCTTGGCATCAGATACTGCAGACATCCAGGAACAAGCCAGTCCAAAGCTTGCAAGTATGTTGCGAAGTTTAAAACTTTTATAAGTATTTGATATTTAAAAAAAAAAAAAAAAGGTGAAAGAGATTCAGGAATTTTCCTTCCTTTCCACAGAGGATGTAATTTTACCAGATTTGGTAATGATGCCTTTAAAGGTTCAGAGATAGTACATATCAGAGTTTTTAAACTAGAAAATGCTTAGAGAATTCCGTCCATCATTGCTCACAGAGAGGCTTTTAAACAAATGTAAGAGAGTTTGACTGTTGTTTCAAAACATATATTATGTTATCTAATGAACTATACAGGGAAAGGAAGGTAGTCCTTCAAAGAGACAAAATGTCTTCTTCTAAGAGCTAAAACATACTTGGACTTTCTGAACACAACAAGAAACCACAGGGAATGTAGGGCTGCTACCACTTTCTTTGTAAATGTGGCCATGGCAGGAGATATTGGACTTCTTTTTCCCACATTTTCAGATGAAATCAGAAGCATTCACCAAATATCTCACCTCTTCACTAGCCATCTGTGGAGGAGAGACAACAGCAATGGCATACCCTTGTGCAGGAATGGAGGCAGGTTAATGGTACACTGTGGTCTGTAGTAGGAGAAAATGAGAGATGAATAAATACAATTCTGGAGTTCATGCTTTAGAAACTGCAAGGACACATCTCTTTTTACAACAAACTCAATATTGTGCAACTACAGAGCTCTGTTTCTACAAAAACTGTTTTCCTTGCCTTTTTTGGCCATATGCTCTTCATAATCATTATTAAATTATGAAAAATAATAACTCTGTACTATCTTCAGATTATGAGAGCTTATTTTGGGTATAATACACAATAAACAATAATGGTACAATAAAAATATTTTGTTGGGTTCCTGTGTTACCTTTAATCTATGGGCCTCAAACATTTTTACCAATAATTTACTACTCAGACATGTAGGATGAATATTAATTGTTCCTACTTAAATTTGAAAGGCATGGAATTTCAAAGGCAATTTTTATCCATGTTTCCATAAACGCCAAGTACCTGCAGTCCTAGGTCCCCCAACTAAGCTACTATCTGCTTTTCAGGGAGTTATAAACCTCTATAATTCTTTGGAAGTTTAATTAAAATTGTATTTCAGTTGAGTTTTTCTGAATTACCTGCCATTTGCCCTCTCAGGAAAAAAGCACCTGTGAAGTGGTGATGGTACTGCATCCAAAATATAAAGGAGTAACTTCTGATGTTACAGATGAAGATTGTGATTGAGGAGCCAGTTAGGCTGAGATAGGCTGGGTTCCTCTCTTGCAACTCAGTGAATCACCATACAAAAGAAACAAAGCAAAATAACAGTACTCTGTTTCCAGGTGCCATCTAACATGTCACTTATTCAAAAACTGTACATAAAGAAAGCCTCAGAAGTGCTAACACAAACCCTTTCACCACTACCTGCAGCTCTACTCAAAGTCTAGGATCTGGAGACACACAACTGTAATATCCCCAGCCTATCTTAACCACTACTTGGTGCAGCTTATGAAAGTCTTATTCAGATGTACTTTTCAAAGTATATAGCTAGGAAATAGGATAAGGATGGTGTATGTGTCTCACCCATGAACAACTCAAAGCCCAACAGTTAGAGCTCTTGATGTAAGGAGGTCATCAGGCATTGTACACCTGCTCAGAAGTTCACAGCTTCAGCCATAGTCCAGTGATGGCATGGTGCTCCGTTGGTTGCACCAATGCAGGAAGATCGCTTTCCTCGGCAAGCCATTACTGACCACCTTTTTAAAGTGCTTTCAGATCTGCTGATGGAAAGTAGTGCATAGGATGTCTGCCCTAAACTGCGTGATATCCTTTTGTGTCATGAAGTGCCTATTGTTTTGTTGCACAGACAACATACAGCTACAGAGATGGATGTCTTGGAATAACTCATGTGCAATATCTAAGGATCCTAGAGGTCTTCCTTTTTAAAACTGTTTTTGAAATATTCTATTCAGGAATTATGTTGGAGATGGCAGAAACAAATAGAACTGACTGTCCATCTTCTCAAAAACTTATGCACTAAATGAGCTGAGTAAGAAGTATACATATAGAGACATACTCTCAAAATCCTACCTTGATCTGAATACCTTACATGTGCAAATAAGGTTCCTTCAGTTATATACTTCACTTGTGAAAATGGAAAGGATTTATGCCAATTCATAGGAGTACCTATATATTCTGTTTGCTGCATGTTCTTCCTTTCTGGATCTCAGTCCCCTTGATGGCTACCAAGACATGGGAAGTTTTACCTCCAGTCCATCAGGTATCAATAACAAACCTATGAAGTAAAGACTATCAAGTATCTGCTTTCTCCATCCACCCCATTGCAACTGATGGTGGAGTGACAGAGAGAGCATACACTAAATGTATTATGCCCTGACAGACAGTGCTGTAGCTGTTTTTCCTGCCTAACTTTTTTTTTTTAAGTGATGACTAAGTGAAGAAACTTGAGGAAGTCAGGACCCTGGCCGGTGTGATACCTGACAGACAGAAGGAAATGTCCCAGTCTTGTCACACCACATTGTACTGCCTGAAATTTAGACAGTGGGAGAACTGTGTGCCTTCAAGCACAGGAGTAAGAAAATTAATATTTTGAATAATTTAAATATTCTTTAGATATCTAAAACATATGCAATTCAGGCTTCCTGCACTTAACCTGTCTTTTCCAGTTTGGGCCAGCGTGTTGCACTTAAGTACCAGATCTCAAATTTGTCACAGCCATGAAAGAGCTCAGGCTGAACACCTCCTGGTATTTGAAATAGGACCTCAGCAGGGTTATTGAGTACTTTGGGTTTAGGATGGGTTTTATTCTTCTTTTTTTTCCACTGTGATAATTTTCACAGTGATATTTTTAGTCACCGAACGGAGAATCATAACTCAGTCTGAATTCTCAGCAACAAATATGATGCTATTCTTCTGGGACAGAGCTGTGTATGATGCTTGAAGATTTAGAAACTTCTTGCCATAGGAAAAAAAAATAAAAAATAAAGATCTTGCTGTTTCCTTCCTCTGAGGACAGTGAGGGAAGGCAATGGTCTTTGCCTGCAGGTTGTTTGGTTGAACTATGACAGCAGAACATCAGCAATGTCTTTAGTATCGACTGTCAGGCTAAAGGTATGTCCTGTGCACTGGACTATCTGGTCTGGATGACATCAAGGATTGCCTCTGGGAGAAAAGACATCAGGTTATTCGGACAGAAGGTTATGCTGTTAAGCTGTGTGCACCAACTCAGTAAACAAGAGGGTCTTATTGCCATGGTCTGAAAACCTTTGTTTTCTCTGAGTAACCTGGAGGACAGTCAGTTAGTAAACAGGATTAAATTCATTTTTATTTTGTCAGAATGGAGGATATTCTGGCTTCTTTAAATTAGATTTACCTGTCTCCTGTTCTGTATTGCAGAATATGCCTGGGCAGCGAACTGGCATTTACTGAACCTGGAAGCTGCAGGAAATCAGGTTTGAACATTGGGACCTTTTACCACGTCATGACCAATGACCAAATATCATGGGGAACACTGCACTTTCATAACAGATACTTCTGAATCCGTCTTTTCAATATCAAGAGCATTGTATTACAGGGTTTCCAAAAAACATCTTGTTACAAGGCTGTTTCTGATAAGGTACATTGTGTAACTCTGAATAGAGGACGGAACAGGATGCTGTTTAATCAAAGATCAGATACCACAGAAGACAGGTTTTTGTTTAACAGATGTCATTTTGCCCTCCATGTAAGTAATTAATTAGTTCTCCTAAATAGGATTGTGGTGATTTCTTTATATGAGATATAAAAATATAAATCTGGCTATGCCTGGGCAGAAAAGATCCTATGACCTGTAATGAAGGTTAACTAACTTACTCAAATTCCAGTTTGATGAATACCATAATAAGTCCATCTAATCTGCCTTGTGATTTCAGTTATAGAACATGTTTTCATTTTCTGTCCCCATTTATACTGCTAAACTGTACATTATATTTTCCTTAGAGGTAGTTAAATTCAGTGGTGGGTGTAGTGAAGTCCCAGGGTAGATTTGAAGTTGTGTCTAAACTAGGATACCTGTATTATCTGCTTGCACTTAGAGTAATGGAGGAGACAATGAAAAGAAGATCCAAATTTTCCAACCGTGACTCTGGGCAACAATATCTGACAGAGAAAATTACACCGTGTTTTAATTAAAGCAACAAGTAACACCAAGGACGTGAAAAGACGAAAAAGCATTTGACACAGGGTGGACTAACCTAACTACGAATTACCAGAGCAACCTCCTGCCTCAAACATGATTTCTTTATCCCTGAAGAAAGGACAATGAACAAGGACTGAATCTGTCCTGGTGAAACAGTCTTTTATGATCTACTTACATGCCTCTATATTCCATAATGTACATCGATAACTCCCATAACAGGTAACGATCCTTATACTAATGCTCTTTCTGATAATATTGTGCAACACGATACACTGCAGGTTTAATTGGAACCAGAGACTTTTGGACATTTCTACCCACTACCGATTCACATGGTGAAAGTAAATCAGGCCCTATATAAACAAAACAGATGGAAGTGACGCTAATAGTACAATGTCAGCAGTATCCACAGATTGACAGAGCTAGTTATGTTGCCAGATGCACAGAATGTTGCACTACTTGTTCCTTATAAACTAGACTTGATGGAGTATGTCAATGTCAAACTCCTTGCTGATTTACACACGAACATACAAAGACATGCACACTCACAGATACTCACGTTCCTGTGATCTATATCAACCATACCATCTGCTTTCTGCTTTGCATGTGGTAGCTAACTAACTATCCTACTGTGCACGGGTATCACTGAGTACATGCTGTGGAGGCAAACAACAGTTTTTTTCCTTCCTCTACCCTATTTAGTGTTATAAAATAGGCTCGTTAACATTTGCCATCTAGGCATATATATTCCACATGTATTTTTGAATCTTCTTTCTCATTTCTGTTTATTCCTTTGACCAGTGTATCTTTCCACAGACCCAGAAATTTAAAAGCTTCACTGTCTTTGTGGAAATCGTTCAGTTTTAAGTTTTTAGCCTTCATTTGCACCTTGGAAGGAGCTTAAGACAGTGAGCTCCAGGCAGGTAGCAGCAGATAAAACAAAGATAACGTTTCCTTGGGTTTTGTATCAGATACACTCAGCTGAGAATCTATTGAAATGTCTTCATCAGGCAGTGGCGCTAACCGAGAGTGCAAAATGTCAGGAAAAGGATGCGCTGCTTGGAGGGATGGAAAGCTGACTTAGCTACCGCCAGCGCCTAAAGTCTCTTTCTGACCCATTTCGGTGTCTGGCACCTGTCATTATCACAATCTTTCCAAAAGATCTACGGAAATTACACTTACCCTCTGGTAACTAGGTAACATAATCTCCCGGAGGCTAGCTAATTGCAGCCCATGATAACCTCACATACAGCAACTGTTAAATTTTTCATTTCTTTCAAATTATTATGGATCAGTGGAGAGGGTATTGATTTGATTCATTAACTGATTCCCAGTCTGTTCCAAGGTTAATGATTACATGTATCTCAATTACATCCTTAACAGGTTATACTGTATGATTTGTTTCAACTGCAATGTACATTGCGTATCTTCCACAGCTGAAAGCCTTCTTAGCACTTGATGATTTAATAAGGCCTTTTTTTCCATTTCACTGAACATGCCTACAAGGCACAAGTACATCTGGGACAACGGCAAAAAAGAAAGCTTTCCCCAAATTCTTTAAAGAGCATGTGCAAGACACACTCTGAATAACAGTCTCGAAAGGCCACATAGATAACCCAAGATTCTTTCAAGTTTAAGGTATTTGAAGACAATTCAGAAGATATTGGAAGTGATGATTGATTCTCTCTGGTTTTATTACTTCATCACCACACGAAGTTCATATTACCTGTCAATTAACTTTTAAGCTGCTTTGGGTTACTTGGCTGAAAATGACTTTACAAATCTTGGGTGAATGTTTGCCTTTCTCAGTTCTCTGCTGAAATGGATTGTATATTTTACCAGTGGTACAGTGATTCCACTCTTCTCAGTGGTGCTACAGTAATCCTTTGGTTTTACAAGAGCTCCCCGAATTTTTACACTGAGATTACTGCTAATGCAATCATAGTAAATAAGTTTTTTCATCACACATTACACCTAGTACATTATTCTTGTTATTGCTGTTGGATTGCTGCCTCATTTGGTGCTCAGATCCATGGTGCCGGGCTCCATACAAATTATGAATGGCAGTCCCTTATTAAATCATCATAGGAAAAAGCAAGTGTGGGGAAAGCTACTCAATGGGGCAGTGAGAGACCTGTCAGAGCGATTTAGGTCTCCTGTACCTATGATTAGGTGGCTGGAGAACAGTAATTTGATGCTTTCTCTACCCATTACTTCACTTTTGCATCCCATTTAACTGTTGGCTTAGGTGGGCAAACATGGGGCAATGAGAGAACTTTTCCTGCATGATGTAGAGATTTAATGGGACAATACTTGACTTGTCAGTGACTCTGCTTCACACGAGGCTCTCAAAGTGCAAATGCTCACACTCAGTGCGTGTCTTTGGAGCAGGTAGATATTGTTACTCCCGTTACAGACTGGTAAATTGAGAGCTGGGGGGCTGAGTTGAATAACCAAGGGCACAAAGCAAGCCAATGTCAGAAATGGAAATATGGTCCAGAAATTCTTGACTCTCAGTCACTGTTCTGACTCCCAATCCACATTACTTCCAGCAGTTTGCATCCTGCACATATAAAGCCCCTTTTATCCTTTCATCTCTCTCCCTCTCAATCCTTTACTTTGGAACCCCGAGATACTGTAGTTTAGTTTGGAAACTAGGAAGCCAAATGAGTATAGTCATGAGGAAAGACTTCAGTTATACAATCCATTAAATAAAACAATAGAGCTTGCAGCTGAGCTATTAAAAAGCGTAGAGCAATTTTTATTTCAATGGCTACATTTTATTTCCTCTTCTGAGTGACTGCTAACAAAGGGCTGCTGAAAGGACTGGATAAAAAGTAGACGTCAGATGCAAGATCCATGAGTTAAACAACATTATTAGATACAATTTCATAAAATCTAGTTGCTTTTCTGCTACTAGAAATCATGTCCTTTTGTCAACTTGTGGTCACATCAGCACTTCTGTTGATATAATTTGCTCCAGCTGCAGAGCGTAGCTGGCCTGCAAATCAAGAACTAGAATAGGGACAGTCAGGAATAACTCAATGGCTTGGATAATGTGCAAATCACTACGCATCTTGCTATTAGTATAGTTTATTTTCTCTCAGAATATTTGGAACATGAAAAATTTATCTTTAGCAAAACAGCCGATCTGACACTTTGCTGAGAGCAGAACTGGCTGGCTAGCTTATTGTAACACCCCTCCTCCCCTCGCAGCTCACACACGCATACACCCCCCACTCTATAATCATTTAAGTGGGATTATCATATCAAAACCCTTCATTATCTTTCATTGAATTCAGACCAAACACCTAATTTCATATATTGTTCGAGGTCTCCCTGTAATATTTCTCACAATCCTCTACATTCACTTTCTAAATGTTTAAAAGAGGTTGGCTTTGTTGGTTTGTTGGTTTTGGTTTTTTTTGTTTCCACTTCATTTCCCACTTTCACCCTTTCCTACCTTTCACTCAAAATAGACAGAATAAGAAATAGTCCATCCTCACAGTAATGAGATCCTTCAAACTCCAGCCTTCTGGACAGATGGGAACCTGGTTGGAAATGAAACATAGCACATCTGGTGGAGCATAGAATGAATGAACATTGTGCAAAAATGGAAAAAGACTTGCTAAAGCAACCATTCTCTTTTGTCTCTACATGAATAGGAAGCATACAGAACCAAGATGGTGTTCGCACAGCCCGTATTTCAATCTACTTTTAAGATGCACTTTTCATTTAATTCCAAGCAGACAGTTGGTACCAAGAATCTGTGAAAGTCCAAAATTTTAAGTTCGTTTTGATATCAGAGCTTTCTGCTTCTGATAAACAATTAAGGCAAGGAAAACAATAGAAAATACAGCTGGAAGTGCCCTTGTTAACAGCAGTGATTAATCATCTGTGAAAACACCACAGAAAGTTTGTTATTTTCCAGTGCAAGTAAACGGCATACCGTCAGAAAGAAAGCCCCTTGGTGCAGGTGCTGGGAGCACTGCAGACTCATTGCCTGAGCTCCCTTCACCAGCCATGACAAAACAGGCATTTTCCTCTTTAACTTGCTCACCTCAATTAAAATCCCATTTAGATCTAGTCTGGCACCATTTAACATCAGTGGCTTGGTTTTGCACATCTGTCCTTTTTCTGAGATTAAGATTATAGTTTAGCTAATAGCATGCTAACCATGTGAAAAACACAAATTCCTCTGCTTTTATCAGGGTTTTACCTCCTGGCAATGAAGACAAGGCTTAAGCTCCTCCTGGCATTTAGAGAAGTGGTCCATCAAACTAAGATGGTGGTTTGCTTCACAGTACTTGTGTTTCATTGTATACACACTTTTCTGTAAAATTCACTATTGCCACATAAAACGTGCACTAAAGGCCCGAGTGAAAAAAAACTACTGAGTGACTGTGATCAGTAGTTCTGCAGATTACATGTAGGAAACTTCTTTCTTCAAGGTGTAAAGTAATGGCTAGAAATGAGTGGCAGATTTCCCATTCATGACCTCTGTACTGCACGTTGTTAGGTTGGTAGATGGTGGAAGGCTTTTCTTTCCTTCAGCCATCACCAGAGACAGGACATGACCGACTCAAAGCCTGGCTTTAAGGCAAATCCTGTACTTTCTGTTTTGAAAAGCCTTTGTCTCGTAGCAGAGTATGAAATATCTTGTTGCAGTCAGCACACTCTGACAGCAAATGGACCCTATCTCTATTTGACATCAGCATTTTTTGGGGGATCCGTGTCCTGATCCAGAATGATAAACGTTAAACGCATGTTTTGTTATTCATGTAAAGTGAACAAAAGCATCAATTCCCAGTCATCGTCTCCCCTTAGCAGTTAGTCCTGTGTGCCTGATTTATCTCATCAGCACAACAGACAACCTCAGCTCATTAGTATTTTGCAGAATACATTTAAAAAAGACTCGAGCAGCATTGGCCACAAAGCTGCTCTGAATCTCGTGAGCAGCAAAGAACTTTCACAAGTATGCTGTGCTAAAATGGAGTCAGACAATTGCCACAGATGCTGTGAAATCAAGGCTCAAAATAATTTTTAAATGTGAACTACTTAATCAGCTGTCTTCTCCAAACTTGATTCATTGTTTCTATCAATGATGTATTCTTTTATTTTGCTAATAACTGCAAGCAAAATTAAAAAAAAAAATCTTGAGCAGTTTGAATTTGGTGATCTTGGCCTAAACAATAACACAGATTACTTAAGATAAAGAAAAAAGCACTCTGGAAGTGATTAGGCAGTTCTGAAATGCCACATCTTTCATCCTTTTGCTAACAAAAATCTGAAACTTCTACCACTCATCATCTCTTTTAAACAAGAAAACAGCAATTTAAAACTTGCTGATGAAATGACATTGATCACTGAGATGCCATTGACATTTTGCCACTGTATCCAACCATTGGGTCCTATACAGGCATACCAATCACAAAAGATGCTGCCTGAAACCACAGTTCTGGACTTTTGTAGACTCAGTTAGGCTGTGACATCATCTAATGGATGATAACATCTTTGTGGCCAGGGTATAAAGACACACTGCCATTTCTGACCTCTCAGCCCTTTGCTGTAAGTGGCTCTTCTGGGCCACTCCTGCATCTCCCACCATGATGTGAGAATGCTGTGGCTCTGCCTTAGCTTTCACTCATTCCAGTCAATCTCATTCATGTCAAACAGTTTGCTTCCAGAAGAAGTCGCTTGCAGATAGAGTCTTGTTTTCAGAACAGAGAGACAACTTTTCCCTTTTTGGTTGAAGATGCCTAGTGAGTGAGTCATGCTATAGGCATGAGAATACCGATCTGATAGCCTTCTACAATGACATGACTGTCTTAGAGGTTCTGGGAAGGGCAGAGGATGTTGCTGCCAGCCTTTTGACACTGTCTTCTGCAGCATCTTCTTTGAAAACTGATGAAGTGCAGATGAAATAAGTGGACAGTGAGGTGGCTTAGGAACTGATTAAACTGCTGAGCTCAAAGGGTTGGCATGGGCAGCACGATGCACCAGCAGAGATGTACCCCAGACACTGATGTGTCCAAGATTCTTGCAGTTTAACATCTTCATTGATGGGACAGAGTGCACCCTTAGCAAGCTACCAGCCTACACAAAACTGGGAAAACTGGCTGATACGCCAAATGGATGTGTTTTGCCTCAGAGGGGCTTGGAGAGGCTAAGGGATCTCAAGAAGTTCAACAAGAGGAAATTCAAAGTCCTGCAACTGAAGGGAAACCACTCCATGCACACTGGGTGCTAATAGACTCCAAAGCAGCCTTGCAGAGAAGGCCCTGGCTATCCCAGGGCACACCAAGATGAGCATGAATCAGCAATGTGCCTTTGCAGCAGAGAAGACCAGCAGCCTCCTGGGCTGAATTAGGCAGAACATGGCCAAGGAAGGTGATTCGTCCTCTCTGCTCAGAACTTTTAAGACATAGCTGGAGTGCTGGGTCCAGTTCTGGGCTGCTCAGCACAAGAAAAATATGAATTTCTTGAATGCAGTACAGTACAGGGCCACAAAGATGATGAAGGGACTGGAGCATCTTACAGACAAAGAGACTGATAGAGCTGGAGCTGTTCAGCTTGGAGAAGAGAAGGCTTATGGAGATCTTGTTAATGTACACAAATATCCAATGAAGGAATAAAGAAGATGGAGCCAGAGTCTTAGCAGTAACCAGTAACAGAATAAGAGGTAATGGACACAAATCAAAATACAAGAAATTCTATTTCAATTTCAACATAAAGAAAAAAAAATACTGTGAGGCTTGTCAAACACTGGCAGAGGCTGCCCAAAGAGGTTGTGGAGTGTCCGTCCTTGGGGATACTCAGAATCCATCTGGACATGGTCCTGAACACAGAGCATTGGACTAGACCATCTGCGGACATTCCTTTCAACCTCATCCATTCTGTGAATAAAGGCATTGGTTCAAGCTCAAATGTGGCAAGACAGAAATGACCTTCACCAAGCTGGCCAGGAAACAAGCCTTATCATTTGCTGATGGTATCTGCTCAGCAGCCATGAAGACAGTAAAACCTTCTAAAAACAGTTTTCTGGATATAACAGTAAAAATTCTGAAAGTTTTAATTAAGCAATCATGATAATACTAAGCCTAATTATCTTTAGAGTTTATTGTAAGGCCCACCTCTTAATCAAAACTTTCCCATAGATACAGGGCTAAAGAACATTTGGCTGTCTTGAACAGATGTAGGAGAAGCAGAAAATGATAGGTGAGAGAAGATGAAGGAAGAGGCGTAGAAGATGCAAAATTAGGGAGGTTCTTTGTAGTCATAGAAGTGCAAATAGAAGGGAACTTCTGTAATGCCAAGTCTTTTGTTTCACATCCAGATACCCTGCTTGCTAGCTCTACAATTATCTTGAAAAGCAGATCAATATACCTAATTACACTGAAAAGAAATAGTTGTGGTTAGGTCATGATCATGGAGACAGCTCCACTTTTTCAACCACAAGGGCTCTGGGACACAAGGGAAAAAATTCTGCTCAGCAGTTGTCTGCTCTGGTGGACACTTCCCAAGAAATTCACTTCTTTCTCCCCCAGCCACACCACTTGAAGAAAGTCAAAGTCAGAAATTAGGAGAAGGAAGGCTGCATCTACTGGATCTACTGCAAAAAGGCTTTGTCCACTGTTCTCTGCAGGAGTCAGATGAGATAAAAATCTGCTGTAATGTCTCGGGATGTATTTAGGGCTGGAATGTCTTTTCCTGGTCCTTGGATGCTCAGTTTATGAAGAGATACATGTGGAGAGAACAAAATGTCTCAGTACAAACAATTTAAGGATTTCCATCCAAATTTCAAATCCTCAGAACTCCTGCTTAGCTCATTTTCAACTCTAGAGGCATCTAAATTCTTCACACGCCTGTGTTTTCCTCAGTACCGTCCCCTCAGAGCAGTTGAGCACCACTTCTCTGCATCTCTGGAGATGTGGTTGCGATGAAAGGGACAAGGACCTCACTGCTCATGTTTTCCCCATTTCTCTTCCCAAATAAGTCTGATATTTACTTATTCTCAAATTTCACCTACTAGCCTACACTCTGCGCTATTCACAGTGGGAGGAGTGCCCCTAACTTCTTAGCCATTTCCCAGTGGTTAGAAAACTATGTTGGTGGCAAGGGAGAGCTTTCTGAGGGTGGAAGAGAAGATGTGGTTTAGACAGTGTAGGAAGCTGAAATGAGGTCTTCCACATCCTGAGCCCACTGACCAGCAAAGGCCCTATAACCTTCTGCTTTCCCTGGCCTTATCAAAAGGAAAAGACTGACTTTCCACCCTGGGCTTTTAATTTGGGTATTACAAATTGCAGGAGGTAGCCAGACCCATGTAGGAAAGTGCTACAGTGCTCAGCACTGTGCCACCTAACTTCTCTTCACAGATATGGTCCATGGCCTTGTGAGGTTTTGTAATATCATTGAACAATTAAGAGAAATTGAGCATCAGAAATACTGTTTTACATAACACTCACCAATATAAGTAAGGCTTATCCTTATCCACATTGGTATTATTTACAGTATCCATTCTTAGCCAAGTGCAGAAAGTAAATCCATTCTGGTAAGGCCACTTGGCTATAGAAGGTAAGGCGATAACCTGAAGAAAGCAAAAAATTATTCTTGTAGAAAGATCAGCATCACAGTATTAAGAGTACACAGCTAAAGATATACACTACAAACACATACTGATATACAGATACACACTACAAATGTGTGCACTGATTATGAAAAAAAGCTGGCCACAAAAAGAGAATCATACACAGTTCACTTAACAGATTCTTTTTCCCTCTTCAAACTCACATCTATATAGCCTTCCAGTTAGAATATGACAGACTTTAAAACTGTCTTAAAAGAAAGGTAATACAGTCGCCACCAGCCAAAATCCTGGTATCAAACACTGAGCTTAAGTTAGCTCAGAAGCTCTTAAGTTGCATACTGTATGGCAGGGTCCTTTGTTTCAAATCGCTGGGTTTTGCTCTGTGGGGTTTTGGTTTTTTTTTAACGTTACTATTAGCTTTGCACTGGTTTGCTGCATGGATTTGTAATACACCCTTCAACTAAGACTGCCACAACCTCTGATGACTTTTTTTTAAAAAATTTTATTTTAATATACATACAGTCAGGTCAAGGGGTAGGTCATCAAGCTGCCTTTCCCAGAGTTGGACAGCATGTAATTTGTGAAGTGGCTCCTGAATGGGGATCAATTACTTTCATTCTGCTTTTATGGCCCTTTACTTGTTCACGTATGGATTGAGCCCCTGCTTTATCATCCTTAAACAAAGAATTGGTTGTAGCAGTCAGCAAAACCTACAAGGCTTGTCCTAAGTGATAGTGCAAGCACGCATGCTTCTCAGGCCACCAAATTGCTAAGTCTATGTCAACTCTTAAATGATTATCTATTATCTTCAATTTGGTCTGTGTCTAGACAGAGAGTGGTAACAAAAGTATGGGGTTTTTTCCACAGTTTCCTCTCTGTTTCTAAAAGGAAAACATTTTTCCTCTGCAGCTGGAAAAGGTTGCAGTAGGGAGGGGGTGGGGAGGGAAGACATTGTTTTTCAAAACGTCATTTTTCCTTCAGCATGTCATGTTTTTGGATAGCCCCTCCAGAGCTGATGAAGGCACAGTGATCTGTAAGGTCATTTAAAAGCAGAGGATTCTGCAGCACACGCTATAAAGGCTGGTTTTACACAGCGAATGAATGACCTGCTGCTGGGGTTCAATTTCATGGAGTGTCAAACCTCTGGTGTAAAGGTGCTTTTCCATCACTTCAGATTCAAAATAATCTTAATATGAAAGATGAGAATGAGAGGATTGCCAGGTTGTGTGGCAGCTGTGCAAGTGAGGGAAATGCTTTTGCTGGCAGTAGCATTTTCTTGTTAAAAACAAGAAAAAAAAAAGGAAAGAAAAATTTTTTTTAAAAGAAAAAGAAAGTGAAAATAAGAAACAAATATTTTGTGCATTTTTCAGTTTTAATGGATTTCCTTGCTGCAGGCTCACAGAAATGAGTGTGGGTCACAGAGACACACTAGGGGAGAGAGAAGCCCTGCTGACACTTCTGAGGTGCAGAGAAAGTGAACTGGAGCTGCTGCAAAGCTGCCTGGGCTGAGCGTGATCCCAGATGTGGAACAAGAAGGGTCTTGTACTAATGGATCTTGGAAAGCTCTCTGCTGTTCGCTCCATGTTTTGGCTGGCTTAAATGGCTTATGGGATTGTTCTCATGTTGTTTTGCCTGAAGATCCGTTTGGCTAGTGTGTTGTGAGCGAGGCAGAGACTCACGGAGCATGGGAAAGGAAAGATTAAAAAGCTACAACTAACAACAAAATTAAAAGGCTAATTTTAAGGAGTGCACTTGAGATTTATACAGCTGACAGACATGCAAGGAGTTAAGACCTAACTTACTTCTGTTTCATTTTCTGGATGTTTTTCCTGGAGTTTGATCCAATTACCAGAGTATGTACATGGATCTCAAGACTACAGAGCTATATTCCTGCTTTGCCACTGATTCATTGTCTGACTAGAGAGCAGCCTAATCAACTTCTTCTGTCTAGGTTGCCTGCTTGGGAAAAAGGATGATATAATTATTTCACTGAGACTTAAATTCTAGAAGATAGTCTGATATGCTCTGATTTAACACTGTGTGTTAGTTCAGAGAATATTATTATCTTCTTCCTATTCTGCAGCATAAACACAAGCCTGTTGTCCCTGAATAATTCTTAGTCATTCTCCTCTGGTTGCCCCAAACAAATATATGAATAAAGAGTCCTAGATTTGCACAAGAACATTGTGCCACATCCTAACAGAATTGTCTATAGATATTTGCATAGATGAGAAAAATCTAATTTATTGTGGTACCATCTTAGAAATACTTTTCTTTTTCCTTTTTCTTTCCACTTTCCTTTCTTATTTTTTATTTTTTATCTTTCTGTCTTCTGCATTTATTACATGTGTATCTTAGCTGTTTCTTCTCACTTCATTGCAGCATGGCATTAACTCTGTCAGCAGCTAAGGCTGAAGGCAGGTTTGCAATCATGAGCCATTTTCCCCACTGCTGGGAAGCTTTCTCTCCCTGATCGCTGCTGTGGCCCCTGTGCACTCCAGAACACCGTGGTGGGACTATGTTTGTACATTTCATCTGCTCCTACATGCAAAGAGCTTCAGATTAAGAAATGCCTTGGAAAATAAACTCCTTGTATCTATTCTTCCAAGAGAGTAGAAGTAAGAGGCTTACTGAAAGTCATAGTTTTGGAGTAACTGAGGGGGTAACGAATGAATACACAATACCTAACTGTAAAAAAAATAGGTATTTCAGAGCATTTAAACAGAAGTACTGGAGAAAATAGCCTTTCATCCAATAGAAATATCAGAGCATATGGTAATAAGACAATGCTGGGTAAAAAGACCGGCTTGGAAAATCTTTGGAAGAAAGACCATTAATATTCCAAGAATGGCAAGTTTTGCTTTATTTCTCCTCTGGCAAACTTGCCTGGCACATTGGTGCTGCCAATTAGGTTGTCTGATCTCTGACAGACAATGAAGTTGTAGCCAGAAAGCCCAGAAATAGCCAAGAATTTGAAAAAAAATCTGTCTGTTTCTCCTTTTTGATAATAGCATAGGAGTTGGATTATGGTGAGTCAGATTGCAGGATAGAAGAGGGTTAATGTGGAATGTCAGGGACAATTTTATTACCAGCATGGAAGTAACAGTGAATATATTTGACCTGGAGCAGGGCAGTATTAATATTCTGTAGGAACCAAACTCCAAACAAATCACATAGTCCTGTCCTCAGTGGAAACCTATTCCTGAAAGATATCCAAAGGGTCCATGTGTTTTTACACATTGGAAACACTTGTAAAGATTGTCATGCCAAGTATAATTGAACCAAACCCAACTGAAATTGTAACAGCAAAGCCAGCAGCAGGAGAGGTAATTTGTAATTTCTTTAAAACATTTGTAATTCATAATTTATTAAACAACCTCAAAATATACACTACCAAGAGATTCCATGGCTGCTTCATGCACTAGGGTTTCTGCAGCCTGTTGTTTGTTGCCATCATCCTGGGCAAGCAGAGTTTCAGTGAATCTACCATGAAGTGCAAACAGACAATCCCAACAGAAGGACCCAGCCATGGACGTGTTTCATAGCACTCACAGGTCTGTAAATTGCTTCCAGTGCTATTGCTTGTATTCCCATCACCTTCAACTCCCCTATTGCCTGTATGCAGGAAGAAAAAGGAAACTCCTGATCTTCCCTTTAAAAGTGAGTCTTGAGTCACAAGTCTTTCCAGAAAGAAAGAAAAGATGATGTTAAAGGGTTGTCTGTGCATGTCAAGAAACACCCCTGACCTGGCTCTAGTTTTCATGATGTTTGGTCAGGCCTCACATGGGCCAAGAGCTGGGCCACCACATTCACATGGTGCCTACATGGAACAAAACTCCGACTGTGTATAAGCAAACCTTCCTATCTCAGGGCCATACCAACATGTTCATATCTCTTTTTAGTCAACTCAGTGTGTGAAATAGCAAGATTATAGCATGTAACTCTACTACAACCAGACATTGTTCATCACGTGGGCTTCTCAAACAGTCACTGTGGCCCTATATCTTTTTTTATGAACCATGTTATTATTTTCATGGAGTTTATAAAAAATCTTCTTTTTTTTCTGTCCAATCTGTGTATTTATTTCTGTACTTAATTTTAGACCTTCAGTATTCTCTTTTCAAGGACTAAGGAGCTGAATCACTATTTTCTTGATAGTTCCTTGCATGAAATAGAGTAAAGTAGCTTTCCAGTTTCAATACTGTTTTTCTGTAAGTGCTAGCTAGCATAACTGGTCAAGATGCCCCTTGCATTTGCCTGATTTGCACTAACATTTTCAAGGGGTACTTGCAAGGGATTATTTTAGCCTCAAAGAATGGACACCATGACCTTCCACCGAGTTCATCAGAGATGTAATGAGTTCCAGTGCTGGAGACGGGAACAGGGAGTTTCATGTGTACCAGCATCTTTGTTAGCAAGAGCACCAAAGACTTCATGGATGCCTCACCACGGTGAAAAGAGAGATCTCCTCCCCAGGGTGATCGTGTTGAGTGTTCAGTGGCCTCTCTACTGACTGTAGAGGGTAAGCTGGAGAGTCTCTGTGGGCTGAAGTCAGATTTTGTGGATGTATTTTTGTGCATGTATAGCTGGCATCAAGCTTAAAGATATAATTTTGATGTTTAGGCCCAGCAAAGAAAAGACCAGAAGTAGATACAATCAGCCTGGAAGGAGTTAAAACTGTGTGGAGAACCATTAAGGCATGAAGTTGGTATAGGTAAATCCATCCCTTCTACCTCTACAGTCTACCACGGATGAGGTGTAAACACATCTGTAGGAAGCCATGTCAGAAATGACATGTAGTACAGAGAGCAACAGCTAGGTGGTCACTCGGCTACTATAAATTAAGGAAATTCTGAGGTTGTTGTAATCTTTCCCCCTCGGCTGTAACCAGGTTTTTGAAGGGGGTGAACACCTTTTCCCTTTTCCATGTGATGCTTTGTGTCCGGCTGAGGCACACCAAGGAATCTGACCTTCCATGTTATCTGTATTTCTTTGTACTGAAGAGAACTTCTGTCTCTCACTGGAAGAAAAATAATATCATCTCTAGAGACTAGGCAAATCTCATTCACATTGATGGCCATGAGAACTCTTCTCCATGCAGAAGAGATGTAAGAGGCAACTAAAAGTCTTTCAGAAACAATACAGGTGAAACAGTAAGAGCCATCACTGTGTGCAATCTGTGATGACCTGCACTAGGCTTATGCATCCACAGATACATGTGTGTGTATATTTGTGTACTAACTCATGCATATTGCCATATAGAGAGTTCACATGGAACAAAAAAAAAATAAGGTTAAATATCCATTTTCATGGTTGTTCAACAGGAGTTGAAAGATTAAGTTTATCAATTGAGTTTAAAATATATTTCAGGAACTACTATATTTTATGCACTGATGAATATCAAATACTTTTTTTTAAATATAGACCTAACTTCCATCTCTAGGATATAGCTTGATTGGAAAATTATTTTAAATAGATTGCACCGATCCGTTGCAGACACATTATGCTCATATGAATGGAAAATTGTAAGCACGATAGCACACAGAAGAAACAAAACAGTGAGGCTGTTTGCTATATATACTCTACAGTAAACAGACCCTTGGATTTAACATTTTAAGATTCTTCTTTTCCCATCTTTTCACCACAATGTCTGTTTTTTCCAGGCTTGTCCCATACTCTGCCTTGTTTCAGGCCCAACCCAAGAGATGTTCCTTTGGCTGCATTTTTTACTCAATCCTTTATATTATTATAAAACCCCACACCCAGTTTTTTCAACTTGCCTGCTTTTACTGGGGTATTTCTGAATTTGAGGGTTGGACTCCATGATCTTAAAGGTCTTTTCCAACCAGAACCATTCTATGATTCTATAAATCTAACCAGTCTAGTTCCCCTGTAGTAAACAGGTGCATGGGAAGACCAGTGTTGCTTTCCAGTCTTGTGTTATATGTATTGAACCACAAATGCTGTCGTCAAACCACAGCAGCAGTGTCTGCCTCGTCACCCCTGTGAAATTCTGCTAAATCACCGTTTTCATCACTTATGGACAGTGAATGGAGTGAAGCCAGAGCAGGAGAGCACGTGTGTTTATATTGACCCTAGAGCACTTTAAAAAAATATAATAAATATATAGAAAACCCTTCTGAATTCAATCATGAGTTAAGCGATGGTGTAAGTTACACGTCGTGTATCTGTCGGTCAGGAAACAGGTGTATGTGGGTGTAAGTGCCAGAGCTGTTCGACTTGCAGCAACTTGGCATTTAGTGGGAGTGCAATATGAGTGTAGCTTACACTCCCAGATATGGAGGAAGGAATGGGGGGATGCAGCAAAGCAGTCAGATAATGGAAGGGTTAAGCAAGTTTAAGCAAGAATATCTACAAGATACCTTGCAAGCAAGCACCAGCTTGTGCCCTGAGACAGTCAGATACAAACTGGCCTCAAATCAGGAGCCCTGCAACTGCAGTTATCAGGAGTGCAGCCCGAAATAAGAAACCTTGCTGAAAATGCATTTGCTTAGGCTCAGTGCTGTGCCACTGCATTGCCACTTAGTTCTGGGTGCAGGACCAGGATGAGCAAAAAGCTGCTGAAAAGCAGGATTGACACCACCCATAGCAGAGACAAGCCCGGTCCTTTGTTCCCTGTATGTAGTCTGAAGCACTTAATCAGTGCTTTAAAATAATTTTAAAATTATAGCAATAACTGATGATGTCACCATGGGAAAAAAGATGAGTTTTCTGAAAGGTGTAGAATTCGCCAGAATAAATTGGCTCTTCTGCCTAATAATCCAGTGGTTTCCTGACACATTGCTTTTTAAGACAGACATCTTTTCAAAGCCTTTTTTTTTATTTTCTAACGTAGCAGGAAGAGTGCACAGAGCTTGGTCCAGATTTCAGGAACCCCTCATGGTAGGAGGAGAGGAAAAAAACTAGAAATGCTCCATGCCCATTTTATATATACGAGGTAATCTTTTGTGCCTCCTGAATCATCTCAACGGTCTTTTGAATGCTCTATGTGCTCTGGCATAAATAACCACCTGTAATCTGGGATGCTGTGGGTGTAGGAAGAGCAGTAAAAAAAAAAAAATCTACCTGAAAATCCCCATACTGCCTCTAAGAAGGAGGAGGAAAATTGAGGGAGATCTCCAAAGGTTTGAAAATGCATGTAATAAGCACTTACATTTTTCAGTAGATTTGCCCGTCACTAGTCAAAGGTCTTATTCATGTATCACGTGTATTTTCCCTGAGTAAAATTGTCTTTTCTTCTGGAAGATGCATCTCATTTTAAATTGCTGCCAGCTCTAATCAAAACCACCTACGCAACAATACCAAGATTTTTTTTTTCCCACCTTAGCCTTGGTTTTTCTTTTAGGATTGCTGAAAATTGCACACAAGCAATTCAATAGATAGGGATAAAAGAATTTAAACTAACAAGGCCCGTATCCCATGCATTTGTATCTGACTGCTTCAGCATCATTTCTGACAGAGACCTGAACATTTATTCAATGGCCAAGGTGCTCCTTTGCTGGATATTTCACAGCTGCATTAGAAACCTTCTTTCCACTGCTGGTGTTATATCAGGTTCAATCAATTTTTCTTCATGGAGTAATGTGCTCAGCAGCAAATTATGTCTAAAATTCCCACAAGAAGCTGCTGAGGTCTTGGTAAAGTGTATCATACTGCTATTGTACACCATGTACTCTTCAAATACCTTAAAGAGAAACAGATGGGATAAATGTTTTAGAGGAAGTAGAAGGTTCTGTCTGGTCTAAGTGATGGGATATCCTGGCTTTACAGCCATAAGCTGCTGCAGAGAATAGCTCTACTGGTAAAGGGTGACTTCCAGTACATGGTGTCCAGTCAGATCATAAAATACCCCAGTTTTACATATCACCTGAGCATTAAGACCTCTTTACATGTGGTCCTCAATTGTTGTATTTTCCTCCAATCTCCACTTGCTGGAGGTCCCACTGCTCTCCAGACTAATGGTCAAAGAAAATTTTTGAAAATCTGCATCTGGTTTACCCTTTTCAAATTAAGCTCAAAGTTATATTTTCTGTCCTATACTGAACAAATTACTTGGGTTCTTCATGTAATTTTCAACAGAAGGGGTGGACACATTCATATCCAGTCTGTGTCTGCCCCAGAAGTCACCTAGCATGGGCTTGAGATGGGTGAAATTTGGCAGTGGTTGAGGATTTCCAAGACTGCAGTCCTACCTGAGTGCTGAATTTGGCCACAGAGGACTACTTTGATTAAAAAACAGTCTCTGAAAACCTGTGACCAACTTTGTTGTGGCCCATGCTGAGGATAGTCCCATTTACTGCAGTGTAAGTGGAGCTGATCAACATATTGCATAGCGAAGATGATTAATGGTCTCCCGATCTGAAAACAATGAATCTTACATTTACTTTCATGCACATCGGTTTTACATCGCTGTACCTCAGTTGATGGAGTGGAGTTTACTCCTGATTTATACCAAGAAGATAGATCAGGCCTCCCTTATGCTAGCTGTTTTGAAAATGCCCCAGATAAAGTTATCTAAACTAATCTCTTTTCAACCAGTTTCTTTCCTCTAGCTTAAAAGGGATGATTGCAGAAACTGTGTTTTTTGTTGGATTGTTCTTTCAGTGGTGTCTGCAATTATGAGCCATCTCACTAAACAAACTGTAATTACTGCAAATTGTAGTAAGCAGTGGTAATTGATATGCTTTGGTAAAGCTGGCTAGTTTTAAGATGGCCTTTAAGGATATTAAACAGTGAATTTACGACTTGAAACCATGTCACTTCAGGTTTGAGAGTGCTTAAAACATGGAACACAGCTATTTCTTGTAGTGTAGAGAGTGGGTACCAGTAATGAAATGATTTATGGGAATGTGCAAGTGTGTTACCATGCAGCTTGTGTGCAGTCAACCGCTATGGAAAGCTGCCATATACATAATGTGCTCTTGAAGGGGGTCTGTGTTTAGCTGCCTGCTTCCAAAGCTTACCAGGAAGCAAAGAAGTTTGAAGTAGCACCATTATTTGTAGAGAAAGGTTGAGTTAGGCCATTTGTAGATGTTTTTGACATTTATTACGCATACTTCTCCATTTTTGAACTTAAGGTCTATAAAGCTGCACTCTCAGGAAAGTGCATTAATTTTACAGAGAGAGGTTAGGAAATATGTTCCCAGCAACATTATTTAAACACTCTAAAACATTTCCAAAATATTTGTCTAGGAAGTACATCGTTCAGCACGAGGCAGCTCAGCAGGTGTGTGAACTGGGTCACCCAACCACTGTGCCCCACGTGTGAACTGAGTCTGACCGAAGACTCCACAGCTGAGCACCAAACCATTGCTGATATTTTCATGGCAGCAGTCTCTATCCATGCCTGTATGGACCACCACAGTTGCGATGCCACTGCAAACACCATCAGTGAGCAGATTTCTGCACATCTATGTTTGTGTAGCACATAAATGCAGCATTAAAACATCTGTGGAGCTGTGCATATAGTCCAGCATTGTTGCATGAACTTCAACCCATTCCCCTGTCTGTAATACATTCATTTCATATGCACGTGCTTAAAAATAACAGGTTTTTTTTAACTTCTAAATTTTTGTTACATTCTTTTAAGAAATTCTACATGATATAAAAATGGCCACAATTACAAAATAAGTCCAGTGCAAGTCACTTCTCCTGGGTGTCCACAGTCCTTATTCTTATAACTCACCCTTTTGCAGACTATGGTGACTTCTAAAGAATCTTGGTTAGGTTCATTATAGCAGCCCTAAAAGATATAGACCATTAAGTCTGTGATTTCTGAATAGATTTCTAAATAAATAATTTCCCGCAATGAATATTCATTGAATAGGAAGAAAAAAAGGGGAGTTGTTTTAATCTTTCTTAAGTAATGAAATCAGAAAATCAATGGAGATGAGGAAATGGCTATTTAAAACCAGGTGCATTCTCTGGGATCCTGCTCACTGAGGACAGACAATTTCAGGAGCCTGGGAACATCTCAGCGAAATGTAGAAGAAAACAGCAATCTTTCGTTTCTTCCCTTCGCCTTTGCTCTGATCTCAGTTGTGGTATTTCAGTGTAATTATTTGTTCTGCAACAAAGACTAAACACAGGGCAATTCTTCCATTTTACCATTTGTTCTGCTGTGGCAGTCCTGGAGTCATATCCCTTCTGCTGTGATCACTGGGTTTTTTAAAATTTTCTCCTAGTGTAAGAACATTTGAGGACATCTGAAGTGTTGTGCAGATTCTCTTCCGTATAAACTTTTCTTTTAGAAAGTTTTTTCCTTGTATCGGTTATCTCCTGCCTCTTCCATCATAGCTCCTTGGAAAATACACCTCCATAGTGCAATACAGGTTCAGGAAACATTTTTAACAGGGACTCCTGGGGGTGTATGCTCCACCAGTTAAGCTCTTATAGCTACCACAGCTACAGTGCCTGAAAGGTCTTCACACTTTCAGAATTACGTAAGAAAAGATTGGGTATATTTTGCTTTGACAAAATTAAAACCTTCTTCTGCAGGACTTTCGGCTAGTATGAACTTTTTACTTAAATGTGATTGAATCTGAGCTTCTGTGTGGTGTCCAGAAAAACACTACAGGACTGAGCAGTGTAAGTCCTATTTCCTATATATATATGCAGAATATGTAAAGTGTAAGATATAATGAATGTCAGAGAAAAAGGAGCAAATTTAGAAGAACATTGTAAAGCATTGTTTCTAACACACTGTGCAATGTGTCGCTATAAAAAGTTTTCATCCTGCTTATCTCTTTAAATATACTCGAGTTACACTTGAAATGAAGATATAATGTCAAAGGTATGAAGGATTTAGGAGGAAATGCACTGCTGCAATATATGTTTGTAATCCCTGTATTTATTTTAATTATTGATTACAAATGTTTATTGAGTTGTGCAAGTTCCAAAAGTGCTTCATTGCACAACATGCGCTGGCTAGAAAATGTCAGTACTGATCTGCCTCGAATCTTTTCATGTCTTTCTAATCCTCCTCCGAACGCTTTCATCAGCTTCATCTCACTCTGTGTTATTTAACTGAAGATCTTTTTTTATAAAGCAGTTTATCATGTTCAGTGATTGTTTGAGTGAGGGATCTTGGCCAGAATAAAGCATAATGTACACTCTGCAAGCACCTGAAACGTCGTATTTGCACGTTATTAATAAAATGCTCAACGTAGTAATTTCATTGCTCAGCTTGACAAATGGATCTATGAGAAACTGAGGAAAGCTGAGCCCTGGAGAAACCAAAATTACTTCTGTCCTCCCAGTAGCATGGGGAATTAATAAGGAGGGAAGAACACTGCAGTGAATGAGTTTTCTCACCACTGGATGGTCCTTGTCACTGGCAGCCATGAGAAGAGCAAAGCTGACTGGCATGGCTTCCCCTTCATAAAATACAACACTTCTGGCCATGTACATTCAACTGCTTGTTTGGATTTTTATTTTTTTTTTTGCCTTATTCTCATAGCATTGGAGCTGCTTTTGTGATGCTCTGGGTCTCCTGAATGCTTGTTTGAATAGATCAGAATGAATTTTTTCTCATTTGGAATGAAAATTAAAGAGAGTAGGCTTTAAGGGTTAAGTGAGGATTTGGTTGGGTTTTTTATTTTTCCTTTTTCCTCTGTTAGAGCACTAACTAGGCAAAATCAGGTTAAAAACAGTAACAAAACAATTACTGTTTAGTTGATTGAATTTTGTGGTCACTGTCACACGCAGGAAAAAAAGGTCTTGAAATTAACAAAACCTGAAATTTTGTTGGTAGACCTTATAGCTATGTGAAAAGGAAAAAAATGTTCTGAGTACCCACAACCTGCACCATGGAGAAGGTGAAGCTCTAGCCTTATCTGAAGGAAAAAAGCACAACTGGAAATGTCTGCTTCTAGGTACATGGAAGTTGTCCATGTGCAACTATATGAATTTATGAGTAGTCACTTTCAGCCCAACCTTTTGTATGTCTTCAGATGTCTACATGTGTAGATCAAAGAAGAAATCCTGCATTTCAATATGATGGGAACAGAACCATCTTGCCTTTCTTGGCCTTAAATCATATGTTTTTGTGATCTTGGGGAGTCATCATTCAGCCTTCATTTGCAAAGCAAGATTAACAGAGCTTATAATAATAAAATAATAATAAACTCATAATACTTGATTAAAAATATTGAATTAAACTTTAGCTTAACCTGTGTAGCAATTTGATGAAACTGTTTCTTATACACCATATTTATTCATCCCCACTCCTGAGATGTTTTTGGTGGACTTCTCTAAACCAAGACTTGAGTTCCCTCAGAAGATCCCCACAACTAACCCAAAAGGCAATCGGTTATCAGCTTGGCCCTGATCCTCTTGGCCAGTCTGCCTGGTAGCTCCAGATCCTCTGAGGTGGGTATCCACTCCTAGCACTGGTGAAAAAAGACAAGAATATTGAATTTTACTGAGCAGCTGTGAGGTCTGGAGAGCTATTTTATTTCAGTCACTTTGTTTCATTGCTCGAATTAATAAAAATGTGATTTGGACCAAATGATATTTCAAAAAGAAACAGTTTTTCTTTCAAATTGAAAACCCAGATTTCTATGCAGGTCTGCCCAGCTCCAGGTGTTCTCTGAGTACTACTGTGACAGTACCATGTTTAAGTCACCCCGAGTTCACATTACTTCGGTATTTGTAGTACTCTCCAGATGACTATTACAGAAATGTTTGCACTTATTAGAATGTGTGGAGACAGAGGTAACATTCTTTAAATAATCTAGAGCAATTGGCAAGTTTAATAGGACCATTGCATTTATTATGTTATTCTCCTAATTTTTAATATTATGCACAGAATTACATAGCAACTCATCCAAAATCTCTAACTTTTATGTTTTCAGTAGAACACATCATCATCATGCTATACTTTGTAATGCTTTATGCTGCAGTTGTGCAGTGTATGCTGACAGATATCCACAAGTTAACAAGTCTAACTAGACTGCAAGTATGCAGATAAAGGCAATTTGGGATTGTTTGTCACGATGAAATGATTCAGATTGTTTAGACGGATGAATGAAACTGTCTTGGCAAGGGGCATTCTTGCTTCTACTTACTTGAATAAACTTCTGCACGCTATCTACAATGTTTGATTACAGTCTGACTGTGATTAAATTTGTCACACAAAGTATTTGATCTGCAGTTTATTGTGCATTTTAGTTGATGTAATCAATGACAGACTGAAATGATGGTGAGTCAAGTTCTTCATTATGAAGGCTTCACATGTGAAAGGACACACGTTTGAGCACTAGGAGCAAAGGGTTGAAACTCAGAAGTACAGCTTTGCTCAAGGCCAGTTCTTACTGACAACTAGAGTGAGTCACTAGGAAGAGTAAACCACTTAAGTGGTTTAAGACACATTTAAGTGTCTCCAAACTTAGATAGTCTTGGAATAGAGTTTTTTACTGAATCTGGCATATAAACTAGATTGTATAGACTGCCATCTATAAAACAGGGAGAATATATTTCCATCTTTCTTGCTTATGGGAAAAAAAATCCTAAACTGTGAGAAATATTTAGCTGCTGTGATAAGGTATTGTGAAATTATTACTAAAGGTGTCTTGGAAGGCACTGTTCGCAGATTAAGGAAAGGCATGAGTACAAGAAGTTACCAGGATGGAGTGCAGGTGGCATGAAATGAATCCATCCACAGTGTTTCCCTGAGCAGCACGACCTATGAAATAGCGTGGACGGTGGAGCGGAGCGGAGATACTGCGGCCAACTTCTGTTGCTAAAAGTGCAGAGTCGGGAACATGGTGGTACTGTGGAACTGGTGAACCTGTACTTTTACTACCCTGGGCCAATATTCTGTCTAAAAATTACAAACTGCTATCCATTGTGTGAACTTTGCTCATTATAATATCATTATAGCACCAAAACACACCTCTACACTGAAGGCTACCAGCCTCCAAGGTGTGACCACCCCCCACTGAGGCTGTGCACTGAATTTTCTTAAGTTTATAACTTTAAATCAAAGTGAGAGAATTTTACACCAAGCATAGCAAAGGTATGCATGACTAGAGTCACTCAAGCTTCACCTGTCTAGATAAAAATATGGTATGAGAAGGCTGTTGGGGAGGACACCATCGTCAGAGAAGTCACACATCGTGGACCATTCCTGACTCCCGGGACCAGCTGACAGGCTGAGCCTCTTTTTCTGCCTGCATAGGGACACCTTTGGGTAAGATTTGACCACTCAGTTATACTGAGTGCATCCCCAGGAAAACTTAGACGTCTCTACAGTCACTTTTCACTGCACAAATTTATCTCCTAACACTTGCACATGCTTTGCACACAGTATATTTATCACTGGCAATCCAAAAGAACCTGTACTCTGTTGCTTCAATAAACCGCATTTTCCTTAAGCTAGTCATCTAGTGCTGTCTAACTTCCTAAGTGGGGTGGTGAGAGTCCATGCATCTCGGTTACTCTGACAGTGCAGTGCGTTGTTGGTGAACCTGCGATATTGCTGGACTAATAGTGCTAAACTGTCCATCACTCAGAATCTAAGCCTATCCGTGCCCAGCCCCTCTATATCTGAGGACAAGCTGGAACGCAAGGGGGTTTATTTTCTGCCAAATTGCTCCACCTCTTAACATGACAAGTATGTATAGTGGAGGATATTAATACTCAATCGTCACTGGGTAGATGATCCTGCCTCAGGTACCCATGCTACTGTTGGTGTTTGTCCAGCAACTGCTCTGCACAGGGGAAAAATGATCCATTACTTAACTGTTTAGTTACACTCAGCTTTTTTATGTTATACTGCTTCAAATTTAGAACACAAGCCTGCATACACTTACCCATTATTAATCCTCTTAAAGTAGGCAGCTCAAATGAGCTAAGCATACCAGAGCTTGCAGCATCCAACCATAGGGAATTCCCAAATGGATGCCTTATTTGCAAATAAATAAATAAGTAAATAAATAAAAACCCATGTTTCAATAAATTAAATATGTTTATTCCTATTTTACAACTCTGAGCCTTGGGAATATAATTATAATTTGGGGGTTCCTATCTCTTCACATATTGTGCCATAGTCTTAGCATTTTAACAAAAGCTGTCATCATCAAAACTTGTATTTATTATGGAAAATAAGGATGTTTGTAAGAAGCTGAACAATCACATAATAAGCTTCATAAGAAGGTAATCTGCAGAAGTAATATCTCCTAAACATGGTTTCTCAGACTCCCCTTGATTTCTCTGTTGCAGTAAAAAGGAGCAACATTTTACCTTACATTCAACAGGTTGTAGGTCCCTTCCACAGACTTTGATGCACAGAAATATAAATTAAGCTGAAGAAAAAGTCAAGGGTTTTTTATTTGTCTGCTTGTTTCTGTGAAGTGGGATGAACACTAAGCAGTGCATGTCTTATCAACACTGAAAATACAGCACCTAAATGGATGTTGAGTGTATAAAAATCTGACCGATGGAAAAATTGCAAAACTACCAGAAAAATTTCCTCAAAGGAGCACTAAGAGTCACCTTGCTTGGTTGTCTATACAGTAGATGAGTGTAGATTTTGGCTGCTGTTCTAAAAAGTTCTCCTTTTTGACCTCTCCACCAATCCTACCCAAAAGTGCTTCCAGTTAGGAAAATCCAGCAATGGTTGTCTGTTTGATGAGAGCAGAGGGAGGGCATTTTCAGTGGAGCACCTTCAGCTAAGGATTTAATTTATTTGTTGGTCAAACAGAGTTCGAGTGTCCTGACTTTCAGGTTACAACGCCAGCTAAAGCCTTCATCAGAAAAGAGAGTAAACATGATAGGTTAAGCTCTTATTCTACGCTGAACAAGGCAGTGGTTCACATAATAAAGGTTGCTTAATACTTTCCATTATAAATTGCCTAATACTTTCCATTATAAACATCTATTTTGAGAAGCTTTCAGCTGACTACTTGGCCCATGATTATTTCACTTTTGATTATATTCATATATATATTTTATCTTCTGTCCTACCCTCTTTCAATGCCAAAATGTCAATTGATTTGATGGGTCAAGGATTCTTGTGTTATACTTTTCAGTTAGCGTTATTAATAATTGTGTGCATGCTAAGGCCTTTATTGCTGAAGGTGATACAGCTCAAAAGCAGGAAGAAGGCAAATGTGGTACATCTTGAGACAGGTACTAGCCATTGTGTAACTGAGGTGTCAAGAGAAGTAACTAAGCCAGTCAGGTTGTGATCCATGAGTGTATTCCTTATGGTATGAGATACACATTAGTGTAAGAACTGTGGAAACTTATACTATGTGAGAACCATGCAATCTCTTGTCTGGAAAAGAAGCTGAGTGTCACAGACATCTTATTTTTTTCCCTCTATTTTCAACATTTACATTATTTTTCTGCCTGCTCATGTTTCTACTCTGTATAGGCAGATCCTACCCTTCTATCCACTGCACTGGACTGAAAGTTCTTCAGCTTGAGAAAAATGGACCCACCTCCTAAGGAGGTTTGGGCTCCATAAAAAAGTGCTTTTGGAAAATCTTTCCTGTGTTTAGAAGGAGGGCGACAGCAAGATGTTGGGAATGAACATTCAAAGCCACTTCATCTTTATTTCCAGATTCTGTCCTGCTTTTACTGGAGAAAACTCCCCTAGTCCCAGAAAAAAATAAATCTGTATATTCTGCAATAGTCCATGTGCTCCTACGTCTTACAAGAAATTACAGTGTCTCTCTTTCACAATTCTTCACTAGCATTAGTCCAATACTTCCCATGATCAGAGGGAGGCTATCACAGCAGCCCACAAGTGGCCTTCTGACATGCGTGAGCATTCATAAGAAAACACTTTCATTCATGGTCTTTTTTAAGGCTAAAGTTGTGCAGAGGCCACCAGTACCTATATTGCTATACCTTTAGGAAATAATGCAGAAACTTCACCAAAAAAAAATAATTCATTGAGTGTTTTTTTAATTAATGTCTGAGCTAGCATATTAATAGCATTCCATAAATAAAAAGACCATGAAATAAAAATAAACACAACACTTGAAAGTAAATCAAGCCAGTGGTTTGGTGTCAACTTTAGAAGTGGGCAGGGGGCACATTGTATGCATTGTTGTTTATTTATGTTTGACACCCTCAGTCCGGAGGTAGGCTATAAAGTATATAATTTCTTCAGAGGTTGGTTTCATCAGATATTCAGACATGAGGTTTATTGAGGTAACTGTCCCAAAGTCAGTCACGGTAAGCACTGGGATTAGAATCTACATAGTTTTAAATGTTTCCCTTACTAATTCATTCCAGTATCCAAAGATGACATAAAGTCGACATAGGTGATTGCCACAAAAAGTAAGATTTTCACATGCGCACACACACATACACACAAACATACAAACATATTTAGGTTTTGTACTGGGTATTTTCATCCAAATGGAAAGCTCATGTTCACATCCCAGACACTCTACTGATTGTCTGTGACCTCTGACTAAAGCAGAGGCAGAAGAGTCTTCTTAATTTTTTTTTTCTGGACATTACTTATGCCTAGCTTGAGGGCTGTTTTTTTTTTTTTAGAAATTTCCTATTATTTTGAGATTATTTTCTATATTTGTCAGCTAGTTCTCAAAAGTGTGAAATTTCATGCAATGTATTTTGCAAAAATGTTCACCTGAAAGAAAAGATATTTAATTCTAGTTCCTCCTGTACTGCACAGTAACATGTCCAGATTCATAAAAATCTGAATTAACCCACCTCAGTAAAGATTCACTCTATTAGAGCAGAGCTATACCAATGCAGACTGATGCTAAGGAAAATTACATGTGGGTTAAAATAAAACTTCTATAAGAGGCACCGAGTTTAAACACATTCATGCTACTGCAACCCTGGGTTTATTTCTGCCACAGACATCTAATTTTCCCAAGGGCCAAGTTCAGGATTTTGGTCAATGGAAGATGGGGAGATGTTGGAGAAGACTTCTTGTTTGTGGTGTTTAAGGAAAACAAAACAAAATAATGTCATATAATAGCTCTGTTGAAGAAAGCATGATAAACTAATACATTTGAAAGATGGGTAAGGACTATCTCTTCTATAAAGAAAAAGTTTCAGGCAATACAAAATGGCCAGGTCAGTACTTTAAGCAATTGACCTCCCTGGGATCTTGCAGGGTGCTGTATCAGGCCCTAATTATTTGCTGCCAGAGATGGGCAGCCTGGCTGCTTTCAGGCCGCACTTCCCCAGCAGAGATGCTCCTGCTTCTGCCTCCTCAAAAGGCCTCTTTCGCACACAGACAGGGCCATCTTTGATCTCGGCTGGGGGTCCACTGTTAACTGCTGCTGGGAAGCGGTTTCAAATCAGCAGGTCAAGCAGATCTTTTGAAGATAGAGCCATTTATTCAGCAGCTTGAACAGCGACCACAGGCAGCCAGAGGAGCATAAATTTTATATCTGGTGTTGGCCATTAAAACAGGGCTTTACTGTTTGTGGTCTCGAGCTGACTCAGTAGTGCCATTGGAGCTGCACAGTGATAAATGCATATTCATCACCGTTGCATAATTTGGTTATTGAAGGATGTGTCCAGCGTGGCTGTCTGGAGGCGGGTGTGTGGCTGCAGGCCCATCCTGGCGCCATTGTGTCACTCGGCACAAGAGGGGTGGGACGGCGAGGGGGCTGTGGTGACAGCTGTGATGGATCTGCCCAAAAAGGAGGAACTGGTGTTTCCACCCCTACTTGCAGTTGTTACAGACAGGCAGTTCCAGGGTTAACTTGAGCTGGCCTCTGCTGTGAAAATTTAGGAAAAAAAGGTAAACATGCCTTTATCCTAAACTTGAATTCTACTAGTCAAGCTACCAGTGCTTCAGTGAAGGCTTTCAATAGCACTGAACATTCTTATAATGTAGGTGATGGCATATCTGTGCCAGAAATGTAGGGTCAGATGCTTGCTTAGTTTGTCTCCAGATTAAGTTCAACACAGCTGCATCATAAGCATTTATCCCTTACAACCCAGGATCAGGATATAACCATGATTTATAGAAAGAACTGGCATTTTAAATAGTTACCAAGAAACTTCTGTTTTGATTATTGGCATAAATGGCTTAAATGTGTAGCTCTCGAAGGCAGCCCTGCATATTTGTAGAGTCCTAAGATGAGGTGGTTTCTAAGTGTGCAATATTTAGTAACAAAATAAGGCAGCTAGTCTTCTGGGATTTTTTTCTTCTTCTTTATTTTTTTTTTCCATGAGTACAAGCCAGATGTGAGAGCCTGAGGAAGGCTGTACTATCTTTTCAGTCCTTGCCATAGGCCAAAACCGTTCAGTCAGTAAGCAGATTACATCCTGTGGAAAGATACTTTTGCATGCTAGACTTAGTGTTAATCCACAAGAAGATTATAAAAACTGGTAAATGAGCAGTGAAAAGAAAAAAACTCCACCTTCCCGTTCTGGTTGTATGTTTTTACTGCAATCAGGAAAGTAAAGCAGGGCTAGGAGGAAATTAGGATTCTCTGCAGGTACTGTTAGTTTTGGAAGGTAGCAAGTGCATGGCCATGTCATTAGAGATTATATTTTTGCACTCCTCGAATCCTCTAGCAAAATTACATTTGGCAAGTGGAAGAACAGTGTCCCCTCAACACACAAATGTCCCTTTGGCGGCTTTTCCAGGGTAATGTCTCAGAGTGCTCTCTCGCTATCTGGCAGTCCTGTTCACCAGTGGGGTTTATGGAAGTTCAATAAAAAGCATATGCTGATGGTCTGTAACACGAATGTAAGAAAACCTGCTGTTGTTGTGGTAAACACAGTCTCCACAGATTTATTAGGAATACTTTCATTCCTGGAAGCGCCAGCTCTTTCTGTAATTCACCTCCACCAAGGTTTTTAACAATATTCTCCTTTCACGCACACATTAGGGAATGGAAAGCCATGTCTGCACTCTGGCCGCTGGGATCAGCTCTTCATTTGTTATTGGATAATATAATTTTACAGTTTGTCTTGCATAAAGGGCAACAAAGAAAGCTGCTGAGAGTTTGGCTTCCCACGCCTGTTAACGGAGAAGCTTTGTAACTGTAAAGAGCTTGCTTTAAAGTTTGCATTGAAGTAATATTTTAACATGCAATAAAGTCTACAATAAATCATTGAGGCAAGGAGAAAACAAGGGAAAATAATGACAAGGAAAGGAAATTTTTTTTGCTCCGTCTCCCTGTGGATTACTGGTATTTTTAGAGAAGATGGGAACAGAATGGTATCAAGAGCAAATATAGTGTGCACCCATTGCTGAAGCATGGTTATCCCTCCCATTTCAATGTGCTCCATGTCCTCCATGGAGGAACTGCGTCAGCCGTGAAGACAGAGGAGTAAGTCAAATGCCATGTTCATCATATTTGACAGCTTAAGTTGGCTACAACATAGAGTGGTTATCCAAAAACTGGTTCCAGCTGGGAAAATTTTTGAGAAAACTTTGAGATTGAGTTTCTTTATCCAGTTGCATCACAATTAACTTGAAACAGTATCACAACATGCAATTGTTGTGTGTAATGTTAGAGTTTTATAGGGGTAGTTCAAAAAATCCCTCATTTTTCATTCCTTACCTACATGGTTTCTTTTTCAGCATTTAGCCTAGTAAAGAGTGAACCTTTCAAACCACCAAGGGAAAAACATGCTGTGTTTGTGCCTCCATATTTAAGAACACATCTACAGGTAGAAGCGTGAAATCAATGATGACAACAGCATTATTTTCTCTGTTCTGCATTTTTGCATATAATCTAAATTGGGATTACTGATTTTAGGATACCACCAAACTGTTTCTTATGAAGGTATCTGGTATATTGAGATGGTGTTTATCTGCAGTTGCCATGTTCACATTTCCTAGACTGTAGAGGAACAGTATCAGAAGTGAAAGACATTCATCTAGGAAAACACTCTGACATGCTTTTAGTTTATGTCTTTGACAAAACAATAGTGTTTTATTGCAAAAAGTCACTTTACGTTTATGAAAATCATAGAATCATAGAATGTTTTGTGTTGGAAGGGACCTTTAAAGCTCATAGACCCCAACCCCTGTTGGACCAAAAAAAATCTTGATGTGTTTTATACTGATGCTGTATCTCATGCTTACCAAATTTTTTAATGTGGTGCTTAATTCCAATTTGTGTTTGGATGTCATATATTGTCCCTTGAATTAGTCCAGTTTCAGCACTTCCAACCACTGATACTAATGCAAGAAATATTGCTCAATTCATAAATAATATTTCACATTGGGATAAATTAACTTCTTACTTCTGAATCTGTGAAGAATTCCTAAAGTTGAGCATCTACTCCTTATGACACTTTATTGTAAATCTGTGTTTTGGATCAGAGACAGTGATGCAAGTATTCTTAGTACAGTACTAGCACGATTTTTGCCTTTCTTCTTTGATTTAAGCTTTATTTGTAGAGACCAACTAAAAATTGAAATGCTGGACATAACTGATAGAATTCTCACAAACTTTCAGAGATACCTTTCATATTCAAATTTCATGGCCAAGTTATAAACATATTACATATTTGGGAAGTTGAATACTCAATGCCAGATTTTCAACCATGGACATAAATCTTTTCAAACAGAATACTGCTAAGACTGTAAAAAAGTGTCATCTCCAGTTCCCAAGCATGTAGGTGTGGGAAAACCTGACTACTCCCATTTGCAGATTTATGACAAATATACTTTTGTTCAAGACCCTAATTAATAATTATCAATAGTTATTAATATTATTTGTATTAAACCATCACATGGAAGGCCAAGTAAACTCCCACTTTTTAGGACTCATACAATATGAAATTTATATGGTTTGGATTAATACTGAAAAAAAGAAAAAAAAAAAACCCAAAAAACATGCAAAGAATAAGCAAAGAAACAGACAAATAACTTGCCCAGGCAGCTCAGCAGATGGATCAAGAGGCTGGGAACAGAATTCAGATCTACTGGTTTCCAGGGCAATGCCTGTTTCCTAAGATCAGGCTGACCTCGAAATTCTATTCAAGCTTACTGGAGATTTTCTAAATCGAGCATCTTGAAATACTTGTGGTCCTTGTGGGAGAGAGGAATGTTGGCAACTAAATGGAAGACCAAGATTGCTGCCCCAAAGACATTAGTATTAAAAATGCTAGTTAAATCATTAAGTACTCCTGCAAACAAACACACTAAAACAAGTGAGGGTTCAGATAATTTAGAAGATTTGCTTGAAATGCATGCATTTCATAATACACTTAGATAGAAAAGCAGACTTAAGACTTTGTGTCTCCATGGATCTCCATTGGTTTCTAAGTGCCTCGGAGCTTTCATTTGAAAACTTGTCATATACATTTAATACTACATATTCAGGAAAAGTGTTTGGACGATTTTGATTCAAGTCTATTGTTACATTCATTATAAACGCAATTCTTCAGTTATAGCTCAGCCATGAAATCAAAGCTCATGAAAGCTGTTTGGGTTTTTTGTGTGGTTTCCTGCTTTGTTGGTGACCTATAAATCCATTTAAGATTTTGGTGTGATACCCACACGTTTCGGCACTGCCACACAGCCCCTTGTAGGAACAGTATCTCATTCATCATAGCACAATCATAGTTTAAAGACTTTCTTAGCATCTTACGGTCTCTTAGTGCTCACACAGAAAAGTGGCCTCTTG
>NW_010179767.1:0-2750 GCF_000695765.1 Mesitornis unicolor | reverse complement strand
AAACACCCCAAAATCTACAGGCAAGTGAACAGACTTGGACTGTCAGAACTATCAGCCTTCCCATCTGTACGTGATGAGTTGTCTTGTCCTCGGCTGCACCGAGCAGGAATCTGTCACCTGCAGCCAAAGCAATGCAGGTATTCAGATCTTGATGTGAAATATCTGTTCCCAGGGTTTCTGTAAAGCAAAACCTTGCCTGTTGCAAGCCTGGCTCTGTCCACTATGAGCAAAGAGGCTATTTCCCACCCCCCAGTGCTTCCTGGGGATCAAAATCACCATCAAAAGCAGCTGGCTGACTTTTATACCCTGCAGAGGGGAAAAAGCACTTTGGTTTAACTCTTCTGCCTAATTTTTAAGCTCCTGTAGCAGAATCCTTCCCTCTGAGTGAGGTAATAGCTCCTACATTGGACATAGCCAAGAGCAGTGGGACAGAGGGGTATCCTCAAAGCAGCCTCATCCTGGGACTTTATCAGAGCTACCAGTTAGGCATTCCCCCTTTTAGAGTTCAAAAACTTTTCCTGAAGGGATAGTCCGATGCCTTTTCTTTTAAAAAACAACAAGAAGAAAGCCAACAAACGGGCCAAGCAAAAGCCACAGCAGAAGAGTGGAGTGCTAATTGCTTGAGAAGTACAAATGGAGAGGAGATGGTCGACTCTCCATTGCACAATAGCTCAGTGATTAGAGCTCTCACTCAACATATGGGAGACCCAGATTCAATTAATTTCTCAGCCTTCAAGGTTTCCAACCCCCTATCTCTCATAAGGGTAGCTGAACTGTCAAATTATAGGCAATTTGTGGTAGGAGGAAACAACTCATCAGGCTGTGCTGGAGCTGCTCCGCTGGCCATTGAATGGTGACTCAATGGGCCAGGGAACACCAGCAAAAAGGGTCAGGATGATCAGAGGCTGGAGTTTCTGCCCCAGAGCACATGCCAGCCTTGCCCTGTTCTGGGATAATTTAAACTACTTTTCCAATGAGTGTTTGATTTCCTGTTGTGCATCTGTCTGTTGAGTGGTGATGATGTGGCTTTCAACTTATCCAGTTTCTGTGGGTTAATAATCATCACATATTCAGCCAAAACTCATTTTCTTGTGCCTACGGTATCTGAGGTTTCAGGGAGGTCTTGATCAGGCCCCATCTGGCCCATCTTCATGTGCATGCAGGCAGCTACAGCAGGACTCTACAGGAGTCCATCTATTCTTGCCTAGCTGTAAGAAATGCAACTAAAAGTAGCACCATTGGAAGAAGCGTGATATTTGTGATAAATTATTTAGATCCTATATTTACCTTTTTCTTTAATTGCAGTTCAAGGACTTCAGTGCATAGACATGCAAAGAATTAACAGACATATGTAGTTATTGTGTCGATGTTGCTAAACTATATACAAAAATATAAAGTGAGTAGGAGATTAAACTGTATGAAATTATATCACAGGTATTTTAAGAATATGCTTCTACAGTTTGTTTCACTTTGGGAAAGTTTATTCAGACTTGTAGAAATTGAGTTCAAAGTATGACTATTCTAATTTTGTAGCATTTTTTTCACTTTATCATCACTTTATCCAGGTAACTGAGTGTGTAAGGCACATCCTAATAATTTTCCTTCTTTTCTGTCTATTTCCTGAGCTTTCTTTTCTGAAGCATTGTTGATCAAAGTGTATGAGGACCAATCTGTGGGGCATGGTGAGCTGCTCTAGAAAACTATTGAGAAAAATAAAAAAGAAAACTTATTTATATATTAATCCATTGGTTAATAGACAAAAGAAGGAACATTATAAATATTAAGTGACATTCCAAGCGTAGCCTAACCTTAATTTTAAGTTAACAACTCCATACAGAAAGTTCTATCATTTTTTTAGAACGATTAGTCATTTAAATACATTTTTTTTAAAAAATAACTTTCAATTAATAATTAACACATTAGGTCACCATATTTGTGTATCCTAAGTTTTTCAGCCCTTCACCAGCTCATTTTTAAAGTGAGTCAGGTAACATCTGTATTAGGAAGAAAGTAAATGCATGGAAAAATGGCACAGGCTGTAAACTCAATATGGAGAGTGGGAGGGGAAGAAAATTAATTTTCCCAGTTACTGTTTCATTAATCATAATATTATTGTTGGCTAATTTTTCTTCTCCTTCCCTCTAAATATCTAAAGATCTTCCACTTCTGTATGATGGCTATACTATATAATTTTTATAGTTTTGAAAAATTACTTCCTTTTCTTTTTAAAGTCATACATTATGGAAGTGTTGGACTTAATTCCTCTATTTTTAAAGGTCATTTACTTATTAGGATTCTATTAAAACCAGTAGGAGACAATTAAACATGGTAACTATCCTTAATTCTCTTGGTTGGTTTTTTTTCAATAAATAATATTTTCAGTTATCAAAGCTATCTAGTGCTTTTCTTTGTTCTGGGGTGAGGAATGGATATACAGTACTGTTTGAATTTCTTTGTGAAGCACCAAAAGCAGCAGATAAACCTGTTCTGCTGTGGGAACGGTATAGACAGTCCAGTAGAGTGTCCTCAGTGCTATTTCCCAAACATTGCTTTTATTCAGTAGTGGAAGATCACAGTGAGGATTAATTTGCTCTGAACTGCTTTCTTTATATTAGTGGTTAAATAACACATTTAGGCTGAGTCCTTGGTGTATGAACTGTTAACTCATTTTAAGTAACATTGTTACCTAGGTTACATTTGGCTCTCTACCTGTTATTAATATATATAGAGAGAGTATAAATTTTATACAT
>NW_010179766.1:0-423 GCF_000695765.1 Mesitornis unicolor | reverse complement strand
GTCTCGGAGTCCTGTGGTTGTCTTGCACTCACCCATAGGCACTCGTAGGCAGTCATAGCATTCCCTAACATACATGGCCACCCCACCACCTTTCCTTCCTTGCCTATCCCTTCTGAGGAGCTTATGCCCATCTATGGCAGCACTCCAGTTGTGTGATTCATTCCACCCTGTTTCCGTGATAGCTACTATATCATAGTTACTCCGATGCACAATGGCTTCCAGTTCCTCCTGCTTATTGCCCATGCTGCGTGCATTGGTGTAGACACGCTTTAGTCGAGCTAAAGGCCCTGCCACCTTTTCACAGGGAGAAGTACTAATTTCTGCCAGGCCATTCTCAGGAGTTTCCACGGTTACTAACCCATCAGTAATCCTTGCCCCTTGGTTGCTGCATAGAACTCTATCCCCTACCTCCACTGGGATGGT
>NW_010179765.1:1423-20591 GCF_000695765.1 Mesitornis unicolor | reverse complement strand
GGCTGAGGCGGCGTGGAGGGGGGAGAGGGGAGCGTTAAAGCGCCGTGGTGGTGAGCGACTGCTGGAGAATGAGGAAATGGTGCTTGTCCTTCTCAGGTAAATGCTGGGGAAGAAAAAAAGGCAGATTGCGGAAAGAAGAAAATGAAGGAAGGGGCCGGCGATGGAGGGCGGACGGAGGTGAGCTGCCCTTGGCCCGCGGGGGGTCGAAAGATACGGTCTCTTGGTTGCTGTCCTGTGTACTGCTGGCATCGCAGCGGTTCATCCCTATGAAGTATTTTATCTGGTGTTACTGTTACTCCTTTTCCCACTCTCTCTTACTTCCCGAACTTTGCCATGAGGTGTCTTTGTTGCTTTTTACACCAAGTTGTATTGGTGTAATGGGAAAGCAGCTCATATTTCCATAGTTGCTGTTCGATGACGCTTTTCACTGTGCAGTTTGCACCAGGAGGGGGGCAGCAGATCTCTGGAATGGGGAAAGCCTGCGTAAGGTGCTCTGTCCTTTCTGTCTTCACAGTGGGTACACACAGGCCCCTCTGACAGCACATAGTGGGCCAGCTGCTAGCCAGCACTAATCCTGAGCCCGCTGCAGAGCTGCATAACCTTGGCTGTGTCCCAGCCGAGAGCCCTGAACGTCAGTATGTGAGGTGTAGGCTGGAGTCAGTTCCTGCCTAGGTGGCTCAGAGTAGAGGTGTTCCCACAGTTTTTTGACCTAATAGGAAAAATCTGTTTTTATGTTGAACTTCTGCAGTCTTTTCAAATTTATTTTTGTCCTTTTGTAGCTCATTAAACAGGTCTTTAATAAACTGTAGTAGCTTATTAATGTATGTGTAGTTTATTAAACACAGATGTACAGTCGTGCATTTCAAAGTGATTTTATTAAGCTGAAGTTTTACTACTATGTAATTAATACTATCTAATTAATCTGTAATAATGATTATTTGTTAGATATAGCACATATATAGATAGGGACACATACCTGCTTGTGAAACGTATATCCATTCTGTTTGCATTCTTGGCATCAAGTGATATTAGATTAATAATATATTGACTTTTTTCCCCCCTTTCTCTTTATTCATTATCTATAGCTGAATCCCTGGCCTGCATTTATCAATGAGCGTTTAGAGATGTACAATAAACTTAAAGCTGAACATGATGCACTCCTTGCAGAAAGAGCGGCAAGTAACAGTAAACCCATTAAAGTCACATTACCCGATGGCAAACAGGTTGATGCTGAATCTTGGAAGACTACACCTTATCAAATTGCTTGTGGAATTAGGTATGATTCTGTTCTGTGATACACTCGATCATTTTCAGGCAGCTCTGTCTGCAGGTTGTGGCTGTGAGGGTATGGGTAATGTTCTCTCTTAGTCATTTATCTCAGCTCTTCTCAAGGCATCTTGTATGTAATAAACTGGAGGTAGCCAATAGGGCTTTAGGTTTGGAGTACAATTTTTTATAAGGATACAGTTTCTAAAATTAAATAAGAATATAGTTGAGATCTTTTAGACACACATTGCTTACATGTTTTTCCCCGCAAGTACTCTTGTTGCATTAAGAACTGATCTGCTAATAAATTTATCAGATTGAATGTTAGCACATGCAGACCAGTTTCCATCGACTTGAGGAAGAGGTTTCAATTGTTTTCAGAGAGAGTTAAAAGTATAAATATCTTTCACCTAACTGCAAAAGAGCATTGCATATCTCTGGGTTACTCAGACTTGTGTAGTAGTTTTGAGCAATGCACACTGAACACCCTGACATTTAAAATTACAAACGCTAGCTGATTCCTAGAGGCAAGATGCCATTTTTTTTATGTGTAGGTACCTTGTTATTGGAACCTTCTTCGCTGTTGTGATTTGGGATCAAGGAAGGGTTTGGGTTTTTTTGCCCAATGGAAACAAATTTGTAAAGTTACTACGTCAGAAATGGTATTTGATAATTTTTAAAAGAGAAGCTTTGTCTTACTGCAATAGGATTTTTGAAGTCAGGTTAGTACTTTAAAGTTGCTGCCTCTAAGTTAAATATGTTAATGAGTGTATGAATGTGAATATGCAGCACAGTTTTCTTCCCTCATCTCAGAGATGTGAGTAGGATTTTCATAAATGTTCAAGACTGGCTAAACTGCTCTTTTACTTGGAATTTACTCATGACATTGTACGCACTCTGAGCACTCCTGAAAATCTTATTCAACATGAAGGGCAAACTTGGAGAATTTCTACTTGCTGATTTCAAAATATTATATACTGTGTATTTATTCTGTAGTCAGGGCTTAGCTGACAACACTGTTATTGCTAAAGTGAACAAGATGGTTTGGGATCTAGACCGTCCTTTGGAGGAGGATTGCACCCTGGAGCTGCTTAAGTTTGAAGATGAAGAGGCTCAGGCAGTGAGTATCTTCTACCAAAATTTAATTGCCCTTGGATTTGCATGAAACTCAGCCTCAGGTAGTTACTTGCATCTTTGCTGTGTTCAAAAGATGAGGAGACGGGTTTTCAGTGTAGATATGTCTGCATTTTCTCGTAGTTCCTTACAAGGGAGATATGGTATTGCAGATAATGTACATTCTGCGCTGTATCTGTAGCCAAGTCTGCTAGCAGTTTTTCATAATTTATGTCAAATCTGTTCTTGTTTAAAATTTTATATTTGTAATCTTCATGTTAATGTAAAGTAGGTCTTTTGAACTGACCTCTTCAGAACTGACTTTGAAAATAATACTGAGTATAAAAGTACTGAGTGTGCTGCACTTTCACTTTGTACATGCAGAAGTATGTACTTTATTGTGGCTATTTGTAAATACTGTCGTTAGAAAAAGTAATTTGGTACAAGAAGCTGCCAGTCAAACTCAGCACAGAGGTCTTGCATGCTAACTTAGGGTTTTCCTATTAGCTAAATGATGGCTCATGTGAGATTTATGTTTTCTCTTCTGTGAAAATAAAAGCAAACTAAAGTCCTGTAGACTTTATTTTAATTTGTCAGAACTTCAGGTGTACTACAACATGGAGTGTAATTTTTAATTTTATGAACTGTTCTAGTTCAGTGTAGGATTTCCCATGCTTCAGGTTTTTTTATTAGGACCACAGCCTTAAGTTGAAAGTGCAGCTTTTGGTCTTTATGCAGAGCTGATTGATGGATGTTTGTAGAAAAAAGTTTCTGAATTAGCTTCCTGACTTCTTGACAGTAATTGAATCATTTCAACAATAGTTGAAAATAAGAATTACTTGCGATCAGGCTGTAAACAATTTTCCAGTGTTACCTTTTGGAAATAGTGGTGCTTAGGATGAGGATGTTGTGGGCAGGTCACTTCTGTTCCGCAAACTGCTCTAATGTGGAAATGCATCAAGTATCCTTGAAAGCAAGCATTTCAGAAAAGGTTTTGAATAAAATACTCAAATGCTTTGTGCGTATTCAGGCTGATCCCCTCTTTTTTTTTTTACTTCCATTAGGTATACTGGCACTCAAGTGCTCACATAATGGGTGAAGCTATGGAACGAATCTATGGTGGCTGTTTGTGCTATGGCCCACCAATAGAAAATGGATTTTATTATGACATGTTCCTTGAGGAAGGGTAGGTTTTGTATTTTTATTTTCAGGAGTGGGGGGATGGCAGTCATGTTAAAAATTCTCATATCTGCTTGTTCCTGGGACAAAGAAATCTGCAGTACTGCAGATTGCGTTTTTCTTTGCAGTGTGTCCCATCCACAAGCTTACATTGCAATTGGATCAGAAATTGCAAGTGGAAGCAAGAATGATTAACTTCTTTGTGTGTGTTTATTTTAGGGGTGTATCGAGTAATGACTTCTCTGCTTTGGAAACATTATGCAAAAAGATAATGAAGGAAAAACAGGCCTTTGAAAGACTGGAAGTTAAGAAGGAAACATTACTTGAAATGTTTAAGGTACGCTGTTCTAGAAGGTTTTTTCTAGCATTGTGCAGTTATTCTTTAAGTATTTGTAACTTTAGCTCTGTGTTCTGTCAGTAGTAGAGAAAGGTCTGTCAGCTTTTTAAGGTAATATATTCTTCTGGGCTCATTTGTGATATTTAACAAAGAATGAGTGAAGGCGTAATTCTTAGATTCTCGGGAACGTGCATTAGATTTTCTGCAATAGTGAGAATTCTCATTCTTTTTCCTGGGTGACCTTGACAAAATCTTTAAAGCCACATTCTTTCTTTATTTCCCACAGATTTAAGTTTGCAATATATTATGTTCAATTTTATTATATGCCTTTGATATATTTACTGTAAGTAAAATGCTGTGGCAATACTGTAACTGCGTGTGCTGATACGTTCAGAAAGCTTCATAAAACATTTTTTAGAATGAGGTCTTCTGGGAAAGTCTAAGCCACACTAAAACCTGATTCTTTCTCTTTAGTATCTAGCTGCAAATAATTTTCTGGCATACTTCCTGAGATAGATGTTACTCAGTTTTCACTGTTAGGACATTAAGAGAGTCAGTGTCTTTCAGGCAGGAAGGCACCTCTGTAGGTCTCCAGTCCAATCTCTTGCACAGGACATGAGGTCAACACTGAAGTCAGACAAAGTTTCTCAGGGCTTGTCCAGTTGGGCCTTCAAAACCTTGAAGTTTGGAGACTATACAACGTGCTCTCTTGGCCGCTTGTTCCACTGCTTGGTTATCTTTCTGTCTGTCATGTCTGTCTTTTATAGTCTTTTGATGCAGCGTAGCATAAGGTTTACAAATAATTTAAACTGCTGGCCAGTTCTCTTGCTTAGCAAGGACTTAACAAATATGTGTGTTACTTTTATTCTCAGTATAACAAATTCAAGTGTCGCATCCTGAATGAGAAGGTCAATACTCCAACTACAACAGTATACAGGTAATGACACATGCACTGTAATATTACTGGATTTAACTTTCTAGGATGAAATACACTAAATGAATGGTTTTCTCTTCTTAGGTGTGGTCCCTTGATAGATTTATGCAGAGGGCCTCATGTCAGACATACTGGCAAGATAAAGACTATAAAAATTCATAAGGTAAGAGCTGAAACTGCTTTAGACAAATGTTTTAATTGAAAACACGTTGCTGTCCTTGGGCAATAAGATGGTGGCTTATCGAGAATGTACCACAAAATGGGTAACCTGGCCAAAACCTCAGTGTAACAAATTGAGAAAGTGTTATGTGCTAGAATGATATTCAGATGGTGTAAGCCCAGATAAGTGGCCAGGACCTGCACTTCCAGCACAGACAGGAGCATGAGTGTGGCTTAAGGCTTGGTTGAACTGTATCAGTTAGAGTTTGTAGTTTTTACTCAGCTTATTGTTATAGCTGAGTGTGAATAAACAGTTGGCATAGGATGACTACAAAGAGAGCAAATAGGCTCAAAAAGAAGATGAGAGAGCTTGAAAACATTTTTACATATTCTGTTCACCTGTTCTTTCTGTATTTTTCTAATGAGTGCTCTGAATTTAACATGAAAATTCTCCTTATGCCTTAGTTGTTCTACTTTAAGTACAGTGTTTTATGAATAACTGCATGACTTTTCGTAGCAGTCAGTAGTAGTGAAATACAGAGGCTCCTCCTTTTCTTCATTGTTTCATTTATTTTTTGAATGCAGAATTCTTCTACCTATTGGGAAGGCAAGGCTGATATGGAATCCCTCCAGAGGATCTATGGCATTTCATTCCCAGATACAAAAATGCTGAAGGAATGGGAGAAATTTCAGGAGGAGGCTAAAAGCAGAGATCACAGGAAAATTGGGCGGGTGAGACAGTTTTTCTGGTACTGTATTTCACAGACACTGTATATCTAACCCCTTAACTAGAAGCATTTAGAAGACAGCGTATACATGCTGCCACAACCAAGATGTGACACAATTTTATTTTCAGTCAGGTTGCAAAGTCAGTTACTTTTCTCTTGAAGAGCATTAAAAGTCTTAAAGCAAATTACTTCTCTTTAGACTTTTCACTCTCTTAAAAATGATGTCATCCTTATTCCACAGATCACTCAGAACAGAATATGAACACTTTGGTCTGCATATCGTGCTCATTCTACAGAGTTTGCTGCAGCCTGTTCACTCACAGTTACTTACTTCTCTGTGATTTCAGAATCCACAGTATATTTTTTCATTTTTTTGGTTGGTTGGGTTTTCGTTTTGTATTTTAAGTGGAAACCCCTGTCAGATAATTTATAGTCCTAAACACTGTTTCAAAGTCTGCTGCTAGGACATGAGGAAAATACATAGAAGAATTCAGTGTATGCAGCCTTCAAGCATGTGATGGTTTGTCACAACATCAGCCAACTACAGTTCACACATTCCGTTCAGGTTCATATAATTAGCGAGCTGCAGAAGCAGAACTAAACATTACTTGTCAATGTACAAAGGGAACTGTGAGAGCACAGGAGTTACATGTAAATGTGAAGTTTTGGAGCATCAGTAATGAAGCAGGAAACAAAACAATCTCCTTCCTTTATAGTATCGATGAAGATAAAAATACTAGTGAAAATGCAGCTAATCTGTTGGTATTTCTTTTTCTGTTGTTGTTCTTTTAAAAAACTTTGATTAGTGATGCCCAGTCAGTAGTAATTAATTTGTGAATGTTAATTGAAAAGGCTGGTGTACAATTACTAAGTTTTTTAAATACTGTTTTTCTGCAGGACCAAGAACTGTTTTTCTTCCATGAGCTCAGCCCTGGTAGTTGTTTTTTCTTGCCAAAAGGAGCTTACATTTATAACACGTTAATTGAATTCATCCGGGTAAGTAATGTCTTTTGGAAATCTTATAGAAGAAATTGCTTAATTTTAGAAAAATGCATAGCAGCATGCCACATATAATAGTATAAACTAACTTAAATGGAAGGGCTGTTAAGTCTCTTAGTTCTGTAAGCCACGAAACTAAAGAAACCTGGTTTCTTTGAATTGGTCTTGTCACAATCTCTGCTAAGTTATATTTTTATCAATACTTTATGCCTTCAATTAAAGCAGCCATAATGATGCTTTATAATATGAATTCTTTGACAGCTAATCATACAGCTAAGCTCACACTACAGCAGTTTCACTGATGCGTATTGATTTGTTTTTATAAACTTATTAAATTTGGTCTTGCAGAACCATTTGTTATGCAATTATGCGTAGGAAAAAACCAACCATGATCTTCCTGTTGTAATATTTAAAGTCTGTCTTATTACTGTATATTTGGACTGCAGTGCACTCTCAAGTGTCACTGAATAATTAGAGACTGCTGCTTTGCTTGCAGGGAGGAAACTTGTTCTTCTTGCTTAGTACAGAGAAATAGTTTGGCAGAAGGGTGGTGCTGGTGGAAGGGATGTATTCTGGCATGTCTAACTTGAATTCTTCTCCTCCTCGAGTCAGACTTTTGTAGGGCAGCATCCGTGTATTTGTATGGCTGCAGTTTCATGGCTGAGTATCATTGCTTTTGTTTGCTTTATTAGTTATTTTATGTACTGCATCTGTTGTTTTAGAGTGAGTATCGAAAATGGGGATTCCAGGAGGTTGTCACTCCAAATGTTTTCAACAGCAAACTATGGATGACTTCAGGGCACTGGCAGCATTACAGTGACAACATGTTTTCCTTTGAAGTGGAGAAAGAAATCTTCGCTCTGAAGCCTATGAACTGTCCAGGACACTGGTAAATACATAGCAGATCCAGCTTACCACAGATGATGCTCATTTTAAAAAAAAATAGGTGTTTCTTTTGCCTGCTTAATTGTAAAGATAGTTATCTTCAGGTATTGAGATGTGACATGCTGTCAGGAGTTATGTAATTATCAGTTGTGGTCTACATGCTCTCTTTACATGAGACACTGAGAAAATTCATTTTTCTATCATTACAGTGACTGTTTTAGATCTGAAGCTTACCTTGGTACTACAAAACCTGGGTGTCTGAAATAGATACTGGGGCATTGTCCATATTGTGGCAATTTAGGCATTCAGGTTTTAATGCTGTTTTTAGGAGCTGTTTAGTCTTTGCTCTGTGAAGTGGGGAAGGCCTACCACCTATAAAAGGATATCTGCACTTCTGCTGGATGTAAATGATAGCTGTATTCAGATTAAATCACTGGCATTATGGGCATCTGCTTAGGTACTGGCTGCTACTCATTGGCTGTTCTTTGCAGAACTTTGATTCTGGATGAGCTTCATGTAATAAACTTTTCCTTCAGCCTTATGTTTGATCATCGCCCAAGATCATGGCGTGAGCTGCCATTACGGTTGGCTGATTTTGGTGTTCTGCATCGCAATGAGCTGTCAGGAGCTCTTACAGGACTCACTCGAGTACGCCGGTTCCAGCAGGATGATGCTCACATATTCTGTGCTATGGAGCAGGTATGGGCTGCAGTTAAATGAAATTGGGTATTAAAGTTAGATTAACTGAATTTTCCATATTTGAGATTTTATTTCTGTCCTCATAAAGATTGAAGAGGAGATAAAGAGTTGTCTGCAGTTCTTGCGTACTGTGTATGATGTCTTTGGATTTTCCTTTAAACTGAATCTCTCCACTCGTCCTGAAAAGTTCCTGGGAGATATTGAAGTGTGGAATCAAGCTGAAAAGGTAAACAGTAGTTTTATTAACTTTTCATATGAAAACAAGGCTGCGGCTGCAAGTCCTGTAAGAACATATAATGCCGTCTGGGAGGTACAGTGGCAGCAGGACATGACCAATATAACTTTAATTACCATCTTCAGTCTGGCTGCTGTAAATAACTTACTCACCATACAGAAGCCATCTCCATGTCAGAATCAAATTAGGTCTCTGTCCTTGTATTTTCTGATGATTAAAAAAAAATAAAAGCAAACCTGAGGAATAGAACCAGTTCTCGCAGCCCTTGTAGTAAGATGTAGAGCCATCTTCCAAAAGCCAGGTTGCTTTCATTATTAAAGGAATGCAGTTATCCCCTGCAGGTACAGTGCTGGGGAGAAGATGGGGCAGGAATAGATATTAGGTGTATTAGGGTATATGCCCTGTCGTTGTTATGCCCTGTCGTTGTTATCTACAAACTTTGAATCAGCGTAGAAGTATGCATCTTCCAAGGTAAATGCATTAAATTCGTTTGTTTTAATTTGGACTTTTTTTATCTGGGGCTTTTCCAAACCTTTCATTTTTCAGAAAATAAATGAGTTGCGGCAGTAACTGAGAAGTGCTGAAAATTTGGTAGTGTCACATATCTGCAGTAGCAGGCTGACCTGATTCTGTAACATGCAAAGACAGTAAATGATTGAGAAACACTGCGTGTATTTGTTCTTTATCTCTAGCAACTCGAAAACAGTCTCAATGACTTTGGTGAGAAGTGGGAGTTGAACCCTGGCGATGGAGCTTTCTATGGACCTAAGGTTAGTATGTTGCTAACCCCTAGCCGAGTTAGGCTTTTAATTCTGTTTGGATAAGGCAAAGAGCTGGGATTAGGAAGATGCCTTTTTTTTTTATGTATAGTCTTCTATTACCATTTTAAGATGCTGTCTGGCTGAAATTTTGTGGTTTTCCAGATCCATAAACTCTGACATACTTAAGAGAGAAATACTGCTTTGTGATCCTGGTTTTCACAGAGCTTTAACACTCATTTCATTAATTAAATTAAATAAATAATGTAAATTAATTCATTTACATGTATAAACTGCCTGCTGCTTCAACAGTTGATGGTTTAGTATGAGACAGGAACAGAAGGTGGCACTGTAAGATCGGTATTACCAGAGCAATTCCTGCATTAGAAATAATTTTCTGAGTGATAATGAATCCTAAGTCATGAGAAAAACAACAATTAACTTACTGGTTAAACAAATTTTTGAAAAATGTTGCTTTTACTGGCACAATTTCGTAGCTGCATTGAGTTGCTGGTGAGTTCTGGTATTTTTAAAAGCCTGTTGCATTGGTTTTGTGATTTTCTTGGGTTTTTTTAAAGCTGTCTCCTCAATTTGCACAGATTAGGGCTTTCTAGAAATTTCCTGATATCTTTAATATAAGGACAGAGTGCCTTACAAAATTACTTGTACATCTTTCCTTAATAAACCTACACTACATTTATGTCTATATTCAGTCAGCTGGTTTTGATTTCTCTCTCTATATGCTAATTGAATAAATTTCATTTTATGGGTTGTAGGTGAAATGTGTTATAGCAGCTAATTATTCATAATGTGAAATGCAAACAAGATTTAGTAACTTCCTCGGTTGATTTGAAAGAAAGCAAATAAATACAGGAACCTTTGTTGAATTTAATTAACCTTATACTTGCTCCTCATACACTCTAGCCAAAGTAAGGTGAGGAAACGAAGCATTGTGCACTGGTTTTAATGGAAACCAGAGAAATGGAAGTTAAAGTTATATTTTTTAAGTTAAGCCTGTTAATTACTTATAAATGTTTTATTTTCATAGAAGCTCATTGGTGACTAGCTGAAGTATGATAAACTCTGACTCCTGAATGCAAAGTAGAAAGACATCTAGAACCTCAGCCAATAAAACACTTAGTTTGATACATAAATTAAAGCACACAGCCCCAGCATATAGCCATGCTGGTAAAATGATGAATGAGTAATGTGATAGATAAATAAAAAAGGTCAGGACACTATAAATCTGCTGTTTTCTGTCTGTCTAACTTGTATCATAAGCGTACTCAGGTTTAAAGTGTAAGATGCAATAGAAAGAATAGACTTGACTGTAGATACTTATAGTCAGAACAAGTGTTACTGATATAATGATCCCTACTGGTAAGTGAACTGTTTGACAGCAGGATTCTCATCCCATGTTCATGGCCTGAATTTGTAACATAAGGTATGAAGTATTCAAGTACTGATTAATAAAAGAGTATAGGTTTGCCAGTTTGAGGTTGAGGAAATCTCATTTCTGGGGAGACGTGTTCAGTTCTGGTCTTGCAATTGCACTTCCATCCTCCTGAATTGACCCAATGAAAAGGCTTATGAAAGTCCCAGATTGAAACTCAAAAAAAGCAGTGAAGTATTAGAGGTAGTTCCTCCCTGAAGTAACGTCTCTCTACTTGCTTATGCCGTTTTTAGCTCTAACATTTTTTGCATAAGAACCTGCAAATCATTTAAATATTTATGTAGGCTGAAGCCAAGCTGTGTTGTCTTAAACCACACATAGTTCCTGTGCATTTAGTGAAACCTTCCATCTTGAAACAATGAGTTTGCTTTGAGGGGCATGTTGTAGTAAAAGTTTCTGTCTTTTTGTTTCTAAGATTGACATTCAGATTAAAGATGCCATTGGCCGCTACCACCAGTGTGCTACAATCCAGCTCGACTTTCAGCTGCCAGTCAGGTTTAACCTCACCTTTGTCAGGTAAGCACAGAGGCTGTTGGTTTTAATTGCTATATAACTTTCCTGTCATTTGCAGACATAAGTTTATACCAAGAAAAAAACCCCACATAAAAAACCAAAAAACTTTCTTCACAGCCACGATGGTAATGACAAGACAAGACCAGTTATCATTCACCGGGCTATCTTGGGATCTGTGGAGAGAATGATTGCCATTCTAACAGAAAACTATGGAGGGAAATGGTAATGTTGGAAAGTAGATTTATCATTCCACTTTAAGCAAACACTTTATGTAGAAGAGAAATTAGCCCCAAGCATGCAAGAATCAAGAGGTTTCATTCTACTTGCTTGCTACAGAGATGTGCTGTAGGATTAGCACAGGGCAATTCCTTCTGAACAACCTTCCTTAGATATTAATTCTAGATGAGGTAGTCTCTGCGTGATACTGCTTGTGCAGGTGCATCGTACAGCCTGTCTGCCCAAGGCATGTGTCTCTCAGCTTCATGTTTGCAGCTGGACTGCTTTGCAAAGAGTTGTTTGTGTAGGTAATCTCCTTTAACTACTGCAGTGTAACACCTGATGGGGATGACCCCTCTGATTATAACAAGACTCAAATATTTTTCCTTGATTAGTTAGTAATAAGCTCAACAACTTAATTATCGTTTGTTGTCTGTTGTAAAACACAACTAAAAAGTACCTTTGTCCATGCTGCAGTTCTTTTAGGCACAGAGTTCTTTTTGGGAGGTAAATTGTAATGAGTATAGGGCTATCATCATCTCTGAATCCAATCTAAGCAGCTGGCTTTATGAATCTCCTATGCCGATTTTAGTCCTATCTGTTAAGAGACTTTTTCATACTAAAAAAAGTACTGAAAGCTATCTAAGCTTGTTTTGTTTGTTTACTGAAGGCCGCTCTGGCTGTCCCCACAGCAAGTAATGGTGGTACCAGTGGGACCAACATGTGATGACTATGCTCAAAAGGTGATGTATATGGTTTGGGGGCTTTTTATTCCAATATATTGCATTTAGTTGAGATACCTGGTTATTAATTATTCATGATATTTTTTCCAGATAAGTGTTAGCAGTCTTTGCATATTAAATGTTACCATTTTTATATTACAGTGACAATTTGCGGCTGAAGTTGTAGCTGTATTTTAAAGAGGAGCTGAAGTAGATTTTGGGTATCTAAACAACAAATGCTGATCTTTGTGAGGCTTATTTTTTTAAAAAAATAGTTTTTCTCTCTAGCTTGTCTTGTCAAGTTGTCTTGTCCTTCAGCTTCTAGTTTCCCATGGTCTTGTGCATCTTGCAAAAGCAGTAAGAAAAATGAAGATGGGTTTTTGCCTATTTAGTATCCAGCAGACCTTCTCCTGCTTCAGGCACACTACAGATAAATAAAATAGTCTGAAATAAATTTTTAAAAATCCTTTCTAATCTGAAAGCTCCACCATCCTGCTGCCATTCACAGTATTGAACTCAAATCACTGTTCAGCCCAAAACATTAGATGTTCACATGACTGCTTCGTTATTTAGTGTGTATGTACTTGCATGATAGCTGACCTGTTTCCATGTCTTGAACTGGGCTCATCTCCAATGCCTGAGCCAATGATGGTGCCTTTGTTTTAGGGGTCAGATAAGCCTGACTGGCTTAAGTCTGCAAGTCATAAATAGTTCATTGTCATGGAGTACTGCATCCAGTTCTGGGGCCCCAAATATAAGAAGGACATTGAGTTGTTGGAATGGGTCCAGAGGAGGGCCACAAAGATGGTCGGGGACTGGAACATCTTCCCTACAAGGACCAGTTGAGAGAGTTGGGTCTATTCAGCCTGGAGAGAAGGCTCTGGGAGGACCTTATTGCTGCCTTCCAGTACCTGGAGGGTAGCCCCTGAAGGGGTCCTACAAGAAAGCTGGGGAGGGACTTTTTATAAGAACAGGTAGCGATAGAACGAGGGGGAATGGTTTTAAACTGGAAGGGTGCAGATGTAGACTAGATACTGGGAAGAAGTTCTTTACTGTGAGGGTGGTGAGACACTGGCACAGGTTGCCCAGGGAAGTTGTGGATGCCTCCTCCCTGGCAGTGTTCAAGGCCAGGTTGGACAGGGCTTTGGGCAACCTGGTGTCATGGGAGGTGTCCCTGCCCATGGCAGGGGTTGGACCAGATGGTTTTTAAGGTCTCTTCCAACCCAAACCATTCTATGATTCTATGAATATCCTATATGACAGTTTAAATACTTTTTCTGCTAGGTCAGGCAGTACTTCCATGATGCTGGATTAATGGCAGATGTTGACGTAGATCCTGGGTGCACACTGAACAAGAAGATCAGAAATGCTCAGCTTGCCCAGTATAACTTTATTCTTGGTAATGTATAGTGCATTTGTTCCCTTATCCTGGCTGACTTTCTTGCATAAGGATTTGATCTTTCTTCTGTGAGCAAGACAGAGTTACAGTCAATGTTTTAGGTCACTTTGCTCCTAAGAGTTTCCATTCCAGAGAGCCTCTTCTGCCTGCATGATAGGCATTTCTGGTGTGTATTGCTTCACTGAAAGGTCACTGTGGCCCAAGGTATTACTGCTGCTTTAGGAAAGGTCTTTGCTGTCTTCTGGTCAGCAATGTAGAGACATATGTAAAATCTCTTGCCCTTTGTCAGATTGTTAATTGTTCTTTCCATCACCCTCAATAATTAATGCTCTTGTTTTAAGTGTAGTGAAAGTACCACCATATTTTCACTGCATTTAGCTGTGGTGCATTTCTGAACTGTACATCCATGCATAGAAGATGACTATTCCATGAGAGGGTGATGCAGGGACAATTAAAAACTGACCCTGAAGTATGTGTTTTGAAGCAGCACGTTAGTCATGTCATGTAAATTGAGGCTTTAGCATTGACCCTAAAACTGTCTGGGATCCATTAGAGCAGAAGGAGTCTTGGACAGAGAAACTCTACCCTCACAGTAATTGACATAATAATAAATGAATTCTTTTGTTCTTTAAAACTTTAAGCATATGATACAGATAAGACACAACCACATTTTGGCTTCAAGACCACCAACAAATAAGCATCCTATCAGGGAAAAAAAATCTCACCCAGAGGCTGTTTCAAGAGAGCTGTCCCACTAAATACAGATTGGGTATCAGAAAAGTACAATCCCCTGTACCAACTTCCAATTACATAAAATTTGTATTAGCAATGAGACATACATATATTATCTTCGTACTTGTATCTTAATGTTTGAATTAAACAGCTTTTGGATCTTGCATTAAACTGTCTTGCTGTCTCTGTAAAGAAAACAAATGGTTATTTACAGTCAAGTTGTCTTTCTCATCCTTGCCCATGGAGTACTCCATGTTTATTTCTGAATTGGACTTTGTAAGTCAAGCTGGACTTTTTTGCTAAGTTGCTGTTCGTAACTTCTAAAACCTATTAAATTAAGATTAAATACGGCTATTGGCTGTTACAGATCTGAGGTGGGGGGGGAGCTGGGAGGACGGAATAGAAGGATTTGATGTGTTTAGTGGTAAGCTGTTTAGTGTTTTTGTTTAGCATGCCTAAGTTTTAAAGGAATGGGGGGAAAGAGCTTGCTAAATGTTAAGTTCATTACTTTGCATCTTGGTTTTTTTTCAGTTGTTGGTGAGAAGGAGAAGGCAAGCGGAACAGTTAACATCCGCACCCGAGATAACAAGGTGCATGGTGAGCGTACAATTGCAGACACTGTTAGGAGACTGCTGGAACTGAAATGCTCTCGCTCCAGACAAGCTGAAGAGGAATTTTAACACCCATCTGCTCTACCTGGCATAAAAAAAGATTCTAATTTTCCTAATTCAGTTAACCACAAAGTTTCTGTGCTGAACCAGATTTGAAATATATTTCACATTGTACCTCTTGCTCATTTTAGCAGAAATTTTTCTGTAGTCAGAAATGTCTTTTTTAAAAATCAGTTTTTCACAAAGTAAACTTTCCTGGCCTTTGACCAATGACAGATGAAGCAAGACGAAATTACTTTCTGTGACTTCAAGGGAAAATGGAAATACTAATCGGGGATACTCATAGCATTCTAACTATCCTGATAAGAATAAACCACATTTTGATAACAAATCTTTTTCACTAAGAAGTTAAACAAAAGACCTCAGGCTTAAGAAACCACATGGTAACCATGTGCTGCAGCAGGTTTTCAAAAGTTATACCTAGCAGTCTTGTCTGCTGGCCTTACACTAGTTAATTATGTTGACTCTGAAGAGTCCCCAGTAAAGTGGACAGGGTAATGAACAGAGGTCAAACCACATTTTGATAACAAATCTTTTTCACTAAGAAGTTAAACAAAAGACCTCAGGCTTAAGAAACCACATGGTAACCATGTGCTGCAGCAGGTTTTCAAAAGTTATACCTAGCAGTCTTGTCTGCTGGCCTTACACTAGTTAATTATGTTGACTCTGAAGAGTCCCCAGTAAAGTGGACAGGGTAATGAACAGAGGTCTCCCACTTCCATTGTGGCTGGGGCCTCCGGGGGGGGCCCACCTCTTACTCTGACCCCCCTGCCACAGAGCACTGAGCTGCTAACAAAAGCCAAGTATACCCTTTTCAAGAGGCTGTATCTGAAATGTGCTGGCTGTAAGGGTAAGGTCATTGTAGCTGTATAAAGGGGATAGCACTGCCTGGAAGAGGCAGGCCACAGTAGGGTCAAAGAAGCAGCTCAGAAAACCAGGATTCTTGGGAGCAGAGTGTTTCTGTTCTTGTCCCTGAGCTGTCCTTTCAGTTAGGCTGTGTATGTCACAGCAGAAACAAGAATGTACCGGACTAGTAAGTGTAATTACTATTTTTTAAGACAAATACTTTTTTGTCATTTAATCTAGTCCCCTTTAGTGGAACCCTTCTTTCCCAAGCCTCTAGTCCAGGGTGTGACATACTCAATTAGCAGCCCCTCGTATCTCACGGTTGCTTTTGGGTTTGGGTTATTTTCTTTTTTGACATCTGACTGACAAGAGGTAAATGTCTATCACAAACAAAAAATAAAATAATGGTCTGCATTTTTTTCTTTCTTTCTTTATTTATTTGTTAACTGACCTGAACAGCTTCCAGAGGTGGTTGCTAACTGTTTCTTTAAACAGAAAGCTATTGCTACAGCTTCAGCAAAGATCAGATAAATCTGAGGACAGGTTTGAATGATCCCATCTTGAAAACCTCCAAGTCTTACCCTTTGCTTTATTACCTGGGCAGAAGCATTTAATTTAGCCTTTTCTCGCTTATCTTTCTTGCTTATCTTTCTCAGGGGTGGTGGTAACACTATATCAGCACTTTCAGTCTCCCCCAGACTATAACCCCAGCAACTTTCAGCAAAATCTATTTCTCCTTTGGTTCATTCAAACTAAAGACTCCATCTAACTGCCTTGAGGAAAAAAAAAAAGGGGGGTAAATTGCCTTGCTGCTTTCAAAATTATTTCAGTGAGAGTTAAGTGGGTTATTTCTATGTTTTGCACCTGCTTTACTTTGTTGTAAAGTGACTGATGCTTATGCAGAACAGCAGAAGCAGATGTTGGCTATCCCTGGGGCAGAAGGACTTCATCAAATGTTGATGCAAACCCAGAGCAGATACCAGGGCGAAGGAGCCACCAGCTCTAAGGAATTTCTAGGAATCCTGCCTCAAACCACCTTTCCACTAGGCCAGTGTATTTGTTAATTTTCACAGAGAGTTCTGCTTTTTTGCTTTGCAGAGATCCTTAGGCCCACTAACATTAAACTTAGATCATGCTTTTAAATACCTCTATAACAATGTACATGTACGTATGTGAACACGTTACTAGAAACAACACCTAAGAGTACAATCCAACTCCAGCAGGGTGTGGACAGAACTGAGGTGCCTACATCCAAACAGTGATGAGGGCAAGGCTGCACTCATGTGACAGCTAAACTCAAGCTCTCTTGCTCTTTTAATTATTCAGCCATCGGTTTATGCAGAAGCAGAACTGGCTGGGCCCACACAGCACATCCTCCCTCTTGGTTCATCCAGAAGTCCTCTGAAGAGCAGCCTTTGGTCACTGCTTATCACCTGTGGTAGGACTTAGCTCCCAATAAAGTACTGTGCCGGTCTCCTAAGGCAGGAGGGCACAACTTGGGTGTCCGCTTGATGGTGGGACCACTTGTCAAGCAGGAGAGAGGCTGTTGTATCATTCTTTCCAGGCTCTGAGAAGGCTGAAAGCCACCTCTCCAGTTCTGCAGAGTGCTCTGTTTACCAGCATTAGGCAAGAGAAATAGAAAATGTTTGCCGCTTGGTTTTCAATCTCTATGTCCCTAGAGAGGTTTTCATGGTAATGTAGATCACCTCATCTTTACCACAGACTCCTCCGTGCCATTGGCATTTCCTGTGGAGCAGCTGCTAAGGTACAGCTCCAATTCTGCTTTACTTCACAGTAAGTTTGGTTTGCTCATACTTTAAAGCAGATTTCAAAGCAAATGGCTGAAGGAGACACACAGAATGACAGAGAAGACAAACAACTAACCTGATGGATCTTCCAAGTGTACACAAAAAAGGTCTGGCAGGAGTTTCTGTATTTGGACAGATCACTGTGCCAGCCTTCAGATTTCTGTGAGTTCTCATTCTGCAAACCCCTGAAAGACTCTGCAGGCCAAGAGACATCTGGACAGTGCCACAGCCCAGGGTAATTCCAGTAAGACTCTTCCTGTCACATATTAGGATTACATTCTTACAGTGGCTGATGCTGCTCACTCAGTTACACCACTGGGACAACGTGATGCAGATTCAGTATTCAGATGCTGTCATGTTATGTCAACTCCTCTAAAAGCAGTAAAGCATCAGCTCTGGGGAGAACCCAGCTGTAAGGTAAATTGTTAATTGGTGTAGGCACCTTTACACAGGCAGTCTTGCCCTCACTGTGTTTTTTTTCCCATTGCATCCAAACCCAGCCTATGCAAGCCCTTTGGTAAAAGAAAATCAGTTTGCCATGTCTGACTTCTCCCTTGTTAGAGTAAGCCAAAATTAAGGTGTCTTTGGTAACTCATTTCAGGCCTTCAGCTCATGTCCTGTGTAACTTCATGGTTGCCTTAGCCTTCTCCACCATTTCTTATTTGCCAGAACAGTCGGTTCTGGCAAACATCTAAGCAATGTGCTCTCAAATCAGATAATGGTAAACTGATACTATGAAAATTAAGTATCGCTAGAGGCTATACTTATTAAAAAAAAGCGCACACACTGCTTGGTACTTAAAGATTGTTTCCAAAATCACTCAGCCGTTTTTACACGCTAGTGTTTTCCATCTGTCTTGGACAGGAATAAACAACTTCACAGTTGTCTGGTCGCGGTCGGTGCCTTGTTAGCCACTGTGATTGAGTATGCTTATGCAGAATGAGTTACGTTTGGACTTGTATCAAAGTTCTTTCACATAGGACAGCCTCTGGAGCAAGGCATGTATTAACCTCTCCTGACAAATTACTACAAAGAACATGTGCTCAGATAAAGCTAGGGACATTTTGTAATGTTCTCAGACATTAAAGGTAAATCATCTGGGCTACACAATTAGATTCATTATCTATGATACCTATCCGACTCAAAACAAGAGCCTTCAACTGGATCTTCTGCAGACAGGAAAGCATGCTGAGATGCACAGAGGGCAGCTGTGAAAACTGGAAAAACCCCAACAACCAAACTGAAAGTGTACAGCATCCAGGAAAAAAAAAAAGAAAATATGTATCAGTCTTCTACAAGGCACTTGTTTATACCTATCTGTATTAAAAAATAAAGTAGTAAGAGACCACTAGAATGGAGGCACAACAGCTGAATCCATACTGCTTCATGAGACAGCCCCGGCTCCCCCAAATTCTTTGGAATTGCCTGGAGATCCCAGAGAGAAGCAGAATCAGGGACAAGAGAGTTGGCAAAGGGGAGCTGAGGTAAGGCAAGAAAGCGTGGGACAAAGACACAC
>NW_010179765.1:0-1392 GCF_000695765.1 Mesitornis unicolor | reverse complement strand
CCTGCTGACATCCAGACACAAAGCACAGCGAAGCTCCTTGGTATCTGAAGCATCCCACCCTATGATGGGTTTATCTCACTGGATTAGAAGAGAATATGTTTACTGCACGCCAGTGTGGGGCTGACACTTAAAGCACCTTTTACGATCTATCACAGGAAGCAACAGGCTTATAAACCAGACATTTATTAATTTATGATATTCCTGAAACATGACTGCTCGTTTTGGGAATACTCAGAACTAACCCTTGTACACTGAGTGTGTATAGCAACATCAGCACAAGTTAATTTAATATTCTGCAAGAGTTTAAATTCACAATGACATTACTTTAATCTTGTTTAATATGTGATTTCTCAATCGCATAATTCAGGGACAAAGTGTAACCTCTCTACTGCACATAAGCAATAAAAGGAAAATGTCTCTGTACTTTTGTTTGATGAGATAAAGGCCCATAAGGATGAGAAATCTCTACCCCTGCGTATCTGCAAGGATGTTGTGCTGCACACTGGAACAGCTTTGACTGAACTGAGTAATGGACTTCTTAGCTGTGAATGTGGAAATATTTATTTTTGCAGCCACTGCAGTGTCAAAGTGGGATGAATTGCTAAGCATGCCTTTCCAAGAAGCCATTGCCAGCTGAGAGTTAATGATCATACAATGACATTAACTCATAAATACCCCAGTTAGCTATGGGAAATCAAATCACACATCTGTATTCTGAGTTCTGGCCTCTACATCAAGACAGATGGTGTCAGCAGAGCAATCAGGTGGAGTCCAAATACCTTCAGATCGTACTAATAGGACAAAGGGATCAAATGGAGACTTTCTTTAGGAGCAAAGGACAAAGGGATCAAACAGACACTTTTTTTTAGGAGCAAAGGTCAGAGGGATCAAATTGAGACTTTCTTTAGGAGTAAGATTTCTTTTAGGATTTGTAAACCACCGTAAATCTTTGAGGAGACCATCCACTTCATTATCAAGGTGCCCCTTTTGCACATTGAAAGGCAGATATCCCTACACTCCTCAGCATCAGGAGGTTGAGTTATTAGTATCTTTTATTGCCAGAGATTCCTCTCTCCACAGGACCTGCCAGGAACCTTCCCATGGGGTCACAGCCTTCTTTGGGCACATACACCTGCTTCAGCATGGGGTCCTCCATGGGCTGCAGGGGCACAGCCTGCCTCACCGTGGTCTTCACCATGGGCTGCAGGGGAATTTGTGCTCCAGTGTCTGGAGCACCTCCTCCTGCTCGTCCTTCACTGACCTTGGTGTCTGCAGAGTTGTTACTCTCACATATTCTCACTGCTCTCTGGCTGCAGTTACTGTTGTGTGGTTTCGGTTTTTTTCCTAGTTCTTAATTATGTTACACACAGAATCACAGAATCACACAGAATC
>NW_010179764.1:1187-1827 GCF_000695765.1 Mesitornis unicolor | reverse complement strand
TCACACCACCCCGTGGCTCAAACATTGTCTGCGTAATCTTCGTCCTGGGTGGTGATTTTCACATAACAGACAGAGGACAGAGAAGATAAAGTTACATTTAAAAAAATAAGAACCCACAGCCTATCATTACAACAATATTAAAAAAAACCACATTTGCCCCAACCTATAAGTTCTAGTGAGTTGAGGAGAGAGGCAAGCCAAGGTTTAAGTCTCCAGTCATTAAATCAGTCCTTTGGCTGCATTGCTTGCAAAAGCTCTCCAGTCTGCTCTGATACTTCATCTTCTTCCGTGCTTCTTCCAGGGTGGTAGTTGCATTATGTATGGTGAGACAATATTCTCCCTTAGCAAGATTCAACATCCTACATAAACCTTGCTCTTTTAACAATAACATATCTAACAAAGTCACTTTAGACACTTGTTGCATTTACAGAATCACAGAATGGTAGGGGTTGGAAGGGACCTTTGAAGATCATCTAGTCCAACCTCTCTGCTAGAGCAGGATCACCTAGAGAATCATAGAGTAGTATCATAGAATGATGTTGGTTGGAAAAGACCTTAAGATCATTGAGTCCAACCATTGATCCAGCCCTAAGACCACTGCTAGACCACGTCCCTATGTAACCTGATAGACTGGATAGGA
>NW_010179764.1:684-1158 GCF_000695765.1 Mesitornis unicolor | reverse complement strand
GACTAACTTTAGCTAGGAAGAAGCTGCATAAGGATAACAGGATTTTAGTTTATCTGAGGCCCACTTTGCTGACTCTGCCTTGCGAGATGGAGGCATAGATAAGAAGTTAATGAATCACCCTACTCAGACCAACTTGAAGAGTCAGGCTTTGTGAAAACAAAAGCACAGGAACCTGAAAGATAAGAAGACTCCATGAAGACACAGCTTAAGTGACTATTCCTCAGACCACTGGAAGACCATTCCGCATGCTAATCGAGGGTGCACAATTACTATGCAGATATTTTAATTAGTTATGGGAAATGTAGTGCATATGTAAACTTTTTACTGGAAATGTAATACATATGTAAACTTTTTTGTAAGGCACATGTAAGCTACTGCCAACCGCTAATATTTTGAGCGTTCGCTTTATGAAATGATTAATGTTTTGTGCCCAGTGCTGAATTAACGAATGTCTTGCTTTCTAACTCCTACAAA
>NW_010179764.1:0-295 GCF_000695765.1 Mesitornis unicolor | reverse complement strand
ACAGGGGTATGATCATGGGTACCACTACCTCCAAAGAGTGTATTCTAAAGAAATCCCTGTTGGGTTGCATATTGTGGCATTGCTAAAAAAAAACAAACAAAAAAACCCCAAAAAAAACCCAAAAATCCAAAACAAACAAAACCCAAACAAAAAAAGAAAACCAAGCAAACAAATAAACCAAAACCAAACAAATTATAAAGGAAAAGTACAGAAAACCCTCCAAAGCTAATGGAAAATGCCTTAGGGGACTTAAAACAAGATCAAAAACTATGTATACTTGACAGGTAGGGTAAAT
>NW_010179763.1:10789-31750 GCF_000695765.1 Mesitornis unicolor | reverse complement strand
TGTATATATATATATATATATTTATATCTCAACTGAAGTTGAGAGAACTAAAGAAGAAGTTGAGAGAGCTGAAAAGAAATTGCAAATGATGAGCTGTACTGGTTTGAACTAAATAGACTTAATTTTCTATTTAGTGATTTTACTTTTCAGCTCAGTCTCTTCTAAGTGGCTGAACTTGCTGAAAACTAGCAGCATGTTTTTCCCAGACAGTGTGTGCTGGTATTGTTCAAGGCCAACTGTCTCACCATGGGTGCTGTGTCTGCGCCTATGGGTGGGAAGCAGACCCAAAACTGACCAACGAGGTATTCGATCCCACATACGTCATACTCCGTATAAAGCTGAGGGATCACGAGGGTCTCTACCCTTCTTCTATCTTGGAGCCCTTCCATCTCGGACCCTTCCGTCTGTCTTGATCCTGCAGTGGCCGAAGTCTGAGCAGAACCCTGCTGGTTCATCTGCCACTGATCCTGATTCGTGTGTTCCTGCATCCTGCTCCCACTGCTGCTGAGTTCGGACTGGGACTTTTCCAGTGCCCTGCTCTGCAGAGCCTCTGGTGACATATTTGTCATTAGGGGAAGGATTTTATATTGGTTTTATATATATTTGCACATATCTTTATATATTTTGTTATTTTCCTATTTACATTATTATCCTGTAGTATTAGTGTTTAATTAAATCTGATAGTTTATTTTCCAACCCTTAAAGTGTCTCTCCCTTATTCTCTTTTCTCTTCCCTTCTGGAGACGGGGGAGGGGTTAATAGAGAGCATCTTTCCAGGATTTAGTAGCCAGCTTGGCCCTAAACCACAACATGATCTGAAATGGTTTCTCTTCTTTTTAAATGAAAAGAAGGGAACAAGAGTAAGAAAAGATGACATACAGAAAAAACTCTAAGTTTCCCATATCACAGAATCACAGAATTTTAGGAGCTGGAAGGGACCTTGAAAGCTCATCCAGTCCAACCCCTACCAGATCAGGATCACCCAGACCAGGTCACACAAGAACATGTCCAGGCGGGTTTTGAATGGCTCCAGAGAAGGAGACTCCACAACCTCTCTGGGCAGCCTGGGCCAGTGCTTTGTCAAGTATGGTCACAAATGTCTCTCATTCTTGTTTTTCATGATGAATTGATGCATAATGTACACAAAGATATCAGAAGAGTACTGTATGCTATAAAGTACAATTTGCAAAAGTTAAACTCAGATGAAGACAAAACTGTTGGTTTTTGACTGTTTATAACTGTTCATAGCTGGTAGTATTTGAAGAAATGCACAAACTTATTTTTGTATACTTAGTTACTAATAACATTAAGTGCGTACTCATAAAACAAAATGAACCCTCAAACGTATTTTACAAAACAAGGTTTTTGCTGCTTCACTTTTCCACAAAAAAACATGAATTATTTTTCCAAGTCCCTTAAATACAATTTCAGTTCTTCAGTGAACAGTCAGTGTGACCTTGAAATGACATGTCCGTACAGGATTTAATCCTATGAGACCCAAAAAGAAGTTTATATTCCCATTTTATCCATGAGCATCATCAATCCATAGTTTGAAGACTTCAAGATTTAGAAGTAGCGTGTATAGCTATGGGGATGTCCTGATTCCCAATTGTGTTGCACTGAATACTATTACTAACAGAACCCACACCCGAGACTGAAAATAAAAGCAGATTAGAAGTTTATTAATTTCACTGAGAGTTTCTCTAAACTGTAACTGGATTCTGCTACTAATAATCATTGTTTGAAGCCACCTCTCAAAATGTTTAGTCCCATATTTAATTTGTCAATATCTCCCTCTTCTCCATTGTGTATATCTTCAATATTTAAATTCATGTTTAAAGGACTAATGGAAAAGTGTCTAAAAAACAAAGAGTGGCCTGAAGCAAAACATGTTTCTAGGCCACATACTTATTCAGCTTTCCTAAGCATACTTTGCTCTAAATTTGTGCAGATTTTGTGCATTTTTTACTAATCATCTGTAAGATGTTTACTAATCATCTACAAGCGAAACCTACAGTCCCCACACAAGTCATGAGTTTTTTCTCTAGCTGCATTCTACCACCTCTTCAAATTTCTAATGGTCTTTAAACATGAACATCTCATCTCATCACCTAAAATACATCAGACAAACAAAGCTTCAGTTAAAGCACTTACTTCATTTTTTGAAGATCATCTTGTGCTCTAGCCAAGGCTGCTTCTGCAAGTCTTGCTCTGTGTTCTGCACATTTTATTTGTTCAAGGAGCGTCATGGTATCATTTAAACCATTAGAACACAAAACGTTTGCAGGTTCATAAAGATCTTCAATATCTGATGAAATGGGGAGGAAAAAAGACCTGCCAGTCAAGTGTTGCTTCACTGCAGCTCATAAACATATGATGTTTCCATAGTTGCTACTTTCACTTTTGGACAATTTGTAAACATAGTTTACTTTACAAGAAGCATCACTGAATTTGATAGGACTAACCACAGAACACAATACTACTCAGTAAAAGCAAATGCACTAGAAGCAAGCTCAAAGTTCACAAAGCAAATAAATCCAGAATTCAGACTTCTTTAAATACCAGTGTGTGATTCCTGACAAGAAGAGACATTAGGTTTAGCTTAAACTATAGTTCTGCGCTCCATTTTTCCAGTGTTGTTATTCTGAGGCCAAAAGGACTGTTAATGGTAGCAGTAAATGGTAAGAACGTTTATAAATCTAAAATTTCTTAGTAATTAGACAGCAACTCTTAATTTTCAAACCAATTCCTCGGGCTTTTATAAAGCTTATGACCACACAAAACTCAAAAGAGCATAAGCAGAATGATGAAACACTACTTAACTACCAAAACAAACTCAGCACTAGGTCCCATTCACTTCTTGCTAAATTCAGCTGGTGATTGCAATAGATGTCAGTGATTTTAAAAATGGTGCTACCGTGTTTTCTTAGATATATATAGTAAGAAGTTACTACCAACTTATCAGCCAAAAGATTTCATTTAAAAAATTTATTCCTTTCAATCATGAAAGACTATTTGGCCTATGGAACTGAAACAACGCACAGATTTCAGATTCATATCAACCCCATAACCCTTTAGCAACTGCAGTAACACCTCAAAGCACCCCAGAAGTCTACAGCTTGGTTCTGAAGTAACCAACTAACGTCCTCTAGCATACATTATCTCTGCTATCACACAGCAGGGCTTGCTTAGAAAAAGGCAAAACTGCATTCCAGACTGTTTGGAGGAGAAAAAAAAATCCACAAGCCTCAAGTATCTTATGTTTTAGGGTAAAGAAAGATGTACAATCAAGTGCAAAACAAGAAGAGAGGGGAAGATCGTGGGCAGCAAAAACAAGTTCAGAAGTCAAACTGAATTCTCTCAAAGCTATCTCATGAACTGCCATGAGAGAGAAACTAAGGTTGATTGTACTGATCATTAGAATCACTAAAGAAGCAGAAGTCTACTATGCAACCGTAGTGTCTTACACTGGATTGGTCCAAAACACAACCTGTATGAAAGATGAAGATATTTTCAACAAGGCAAATTATTTGCTCCCTGCTTCTAGCATACATTTTTGAAAAATGCATCTGATTTTAAATACCTACATTCAGAAGATTTAAAAGCTTCATAAATCTTCAATGACGTTTGGGTGGAGTGTCTCTCTGACCAGCTTATTTACTATGTACAGCATCTCCACTACGAACATCGTATCTACAAAGTGTTAATGCAGATAACAGAGGGCTATGGAAATCTCAGACATTAGAAACCAACATACGATGTGTGGTAAAACTTTCAGAGTGTGACTTAATGTCATGACTTCAGCTATGAGGTGCATGAGAAAGTCCATGTAAGACAAGTGAATAGTCATGATGCTTCATATGACAGGAACTCTGCTAATACCACATTTACCCCACAATGTAGTACAGTCATACTGAAATGCCTTCACTTACCAAACTGAAGTAGGAGATCATCTTTTAGCTCTGGTTTCAAATATTCCTCTCCTTCCCAAGGCAGTGGGCTGCTGACTGAACTCAAACATGCTGCTGTTGGTTTCTAGACAGAAGGAAAAGAGCGCAATAAGCTAAGTTTCTTTGAAAGCACCAGCTCTTCAATTTCACTCAAGAAAATAGGGCAAATACCACTTCTTCCACCCATTAAAACAAATGTGTTACTAAAGCAGCTTTGTAGCAAAGGCTGAGAAAGGCACTACTTTGAAGCACATCCAGCGACATCAGTGAAGAAATGAACCTCTGGCTTCCATTCTGGTTCTGACAACAAATACTCAGCATACTGACACTACAACCACAGTGACCAGAGAACAGCATAAAACTACACCTATGAGCTAGTCTGGGTGTCAAAGCCCAGGAAGCCACAAGATCACAGAATTCGGTACAAGAGGTAAAGCACAGCAGAACGATAGACACTGAAGGATACTCTTAGGATTACACTGCTATCGGGAACCAAGTTTACTCAGGTTTATGGCTGTGTCAGACCCACAGCCTACAACAGGGCTAATCAATAAAGCCAAGATACTAGTTGTGCAAAGTGTTTTTACATGAACAGTGCCGCAGGGACAAATGTCAAAAATGCTATTATATTCTCTCTTGTTTGCATTCAGCCAGTAAATACTTCATCAGGAAAGCAGAGGTCGGACACTGGACTTCAGTTTTTCAACTTCCGTGTTTACTCTGCATAGCTAGTTATGCCTTAAATAACTATTTTAGGATTTAAGTAAATTTTTAAAGACTTAAATTAAAAATGCTTAATTACATAAGATGGTATTAAGTCTAAACCTAAACTTTTAAAGAACAATCAAAGAACATACTTCAAAGCCAGGGTACACAAAATATACCCAGGTCTAACTTAAAACTGCAGGTTCCCATCAGCTTTCCCATTTCTGGTGTAATTTTAGCAGAGATTTTTTAGGTTCTGTGACCTAAGAGATCAGGTGTTGTTCTTACTAACAGTGCAGTAGGGGTCTGGCCAGCTCACATCCCCAGGAAAGAGTCTTTTGCAACAACATGCATGCAAGAAGTGAGAAATACCACTTCAAGAAATGACCCCATTACTGGAGTGAGACAGCAGAGTCAAAGGTCAAGATGAATTAAGAAAACAATGTGATACTACATAGCATGGGCTTTCTGCAAGTCTAAACATCCTCTCCTGGAAACAATAAAGCACACATTAATTAAATATATCTAAAATTTTAGAAATTTCACACCTAAATAAACCATTCAGTACCTACTTTAATTCCTGTGATTTATTATGTCTAGAAATATAATACACAACTTCACAGAGTTATTGAAAGAGGGCAAATGGAAAGCAGAGCATCTTCATTTCCCATTCTCCAGACACAGATTACAGAAGTAACATGTGGCACACTTACCTTTAATCTAACAAAGTTTATTAGTTTAATGTATCCATAAAAATCAAGTCCTGGAAATACAGAAAGGAGAAGTTAAAAAAAAAGACAAGCTTGCATTATAGAAAGTCCACAAGCATTTTATAATGGTATAAATACTAATTACTTGTTCAATTGGTCAGATTTCCCTTCGAGTGTACAACATTACTTAGTGCAGTCCTCCTATCTTAAGTTTACCATTTACATTTTTCTTCTTTTCAGGACTAAACCAGAAAATTATCATCCTTAGAACAAATACACTTGCTGCAAATCAAGAATGGAACATGGCTTATGAACAGGGATTTCATTTATTTGGCAAGCAGCTACATCAAAACAGTCACATTGATCTCCTTGCCAATATTTTAAGTGTTATGCTCCTTTGTTCATACTTCTAGCCTTCTGCTTAACGAAATATAAATTGATCCTACTCATCAATTGCAACTGACAATCCTACTCATCAAGAACACACACCAATATTGATTTAAAACTGCCACCTTGCTCAGAAATAAGAGTAGTTTAAATATAATTATGTACTCTCCTCAAGAACAGCAAGGATACTGCATAAACTCAAAATACTTTCCACTAGATTTTATACAGAAAACAGACTGGATCTTACAATTTTACATGCAGATTTCTCAGTGCTTCATGTGATTCCCATCCCCTTATCTCTCTCTCCCTTTTAGTGTACACTCTTAAAATGGTGTTTCTCCAACACTGTTTCCCTCTCCCTGCATTCCAGAATGTTCAGTAAGGTATGGATTTCAGGCTCAGCAGTTCAGCACCTACCTTACTCTTCCACCCCCCTTCACATACATCCTTCTATATGTACCTTCCTCTCAGTCGCCACCTTGGCCTAAATAGACAGCAACGTCAAGTGAAGCCCAACCTTATACTTCACTTGGAAAGGATGAAACAGACATTGGAGGGTATGCTTTCCTGCAATCACCCGAGGGAATGTAAGCCAAGACTGCAAACAGCCCCTTAAAAGACACCAGCAGCACAGCCCAGTTACTTCACTGCTTGGTGGATACCTCACTTTGGTCTCTGCTAAACTTCTGAGCCCAACAACAGTGTCACTGGTTGGGGAAGAGTTCCCAGTAGATCAGGTACACAGCTCTTACTCCAGCATGCAGCGGGCCAGCTCAGGTCGATCAAGTCAAGTTCAACAAGGCCAAGTGCAAGGTCCTGCAGCTGGGTAGGGACAATCCCAAGCACAAATACAGGCTGGGCAGAGAATGGCTTGAAAGCAGTCCCAAGAAGGACTTAGAGGTGTCAGTCCATGAGAAACTCAACATGAGCCGGCAATGTGCACTTGCAGCCCAGAAGGCCAACCACATCCTGGGCTGTATCAAAATATGTGTGGCCAGCAGGGTGAGGGAGGCGATTCTGTCCCTCTGCTCTGCTCTCATAAGACCCCACCTGGAGTACTGTGTCCAGTTCTGGGGCCCCAATATAAGACAGACATGGAACTGTTGGAGCAGGTCCAGAGCGCCACAAAGATGATCAGAGGGCTGGAGCAACCCCCTGCAAGCACTGGCTGAGTTGGAGCTGTTCAGCCTGGAGAAGAGAAGGCTCTGGGGGGACCTTTGCAGCCTTCCAGTTCCTGAAGAGGTCCTACAGGAAAACCAGGGATGGACTTTTTTAAAGGGCAGGTAGCAAGAGAACAAGGGGGAATAGTTCTAAACTGGAGGAGGGTAGATTTAGACTAGATATTAGAAAGAAATTCTTTACTGTGAGGGTGGTGAGACACTGAAACAGGTTGCCCAGGGAAGTTGTGGATGCCCCCTTCCTGGAAGTGTTGGAGAAGCCAGGTTGGACAGAGCTTTGAGCAACCTGGTCTGGTGGGAGGTGTCCCTGTCCATGGCAGGGGGCTGGACCTGATGATCTTTAAGGTCCCTTCTAACCCAAACCATTCTATGATTCCATGATTCTAAGCACAGACTCAGCAGAACCCAGCAGAGATCAATCAGACTTTTGTTACTAGTTGAGAGCTTTACCAGTAGATAAAGCATACGGGAAACTGCAAGCATAAAGATAACATATATGCATTTTTCTAGAACAGCTTATCTTGCGTAATCCTAAAATCTTCAGCTACAACCCAGAAAACAGTTAGAAACAAGCTAATCTTCACAAGTCATTTTATACAAGATGCTGATACAGAAGGAAATAACAAAGTCATGAAAGAAGCTTACCATGTTTCTTGATTACATCACTAACACTAAACTGATGCTCTTTGTTGCAGTGGGAGAAAACATCTTCAGCAGAACTAAATAACCTGTAAATAATGAATTATTAAAGAGGCAGTATTAACATGATTAAAAGTTGTAATGCTCCTATGAGTTTTATATGCTCTGCTCTGACCATCTAGGTAATGCATTCAGAACACACCATTTTTGCCTTTGAGAAAAGGACAAATGGGCACCTGCTGATTCACGAATCTTACAAAGAAGCTTTCACCTTGTTTGCAAAACATTTTGCAACAAAAGGTAATAAACCTAAAAACTTTCACAAAACCACAAACGCTGTTGCCTTCCACAAACTCCTTTAGAGCAGACATCATTAAATTCAAAGCCTATAATCTGCACATATATGAGGTGAGTTGGCCAGCCAGTTCTGCTGCATCCAATTAAAAATCCTCATCTAGTTACCAGCAATGGGAGAAGATGACAGAAAATTCAGGAGATGAACTTCCATCCTGCTCAGGGCAAGGAAGTGGAAATCACCTGCTTCCTCCCTTTGTATTTAACAGACCCCTGGCTCTAGAAAGACCGTACATAAGGTCAGGAAGCTACACAGCACTGTTACAAACTACGTTGTATTTGTTCTTGTGAGGTGGCTGCCTCCCTCCAGCCGAGTTCGGGCGATCGCACCCCAAGGCCCCCTCCTGCGAGGGGCTCCGCAACCATGACCGCGCCTCAGGAGGTCCCTCGGTCGGAGGGAGGGGATAGGCCCAGGGACAACGAAAGCGCACCGCGGCCCCCGGGGCTCCCCCTGCCTCCCCACCTGTCGCAAAAGAGGCAGCTGGTCCGCTGGGCCTCGGCGCCTTCCTCTTCCTCCTCCTTCTCCTCCCAGGCCTCCTCACCGTCGGACAGTTCGGGCATCTCCTCCTCGGCGGGCAGCTCGCCGGCTCCTGTGGGGTCCACAGCAGAGGAACGTTACCGACCGGCGAAAGGAGGAAGGGAACGGGGGAGGAATGGTGAGGCGGCACGCAAAAGAGGCAGCTGGTCCGCTGGGCCTCGGCGCCTTCCTCTTCCTCCTCCTTCTCCTCCCAGGCCTCCTCACCGTCGGACAGTTCGGGCATCTCCTCCTCGGCGGGCAGCTCGCCGGCTCCTGTGGGGTCCACAGCAGAGGAACGTTACCGACCGGCGAAAGGAGGAAGGGAACGGGGGAGGAATGGTGAGGCGGCACACACCCAGACACCCACCTGCGGGAGCAGCACCGTCTGCCCGCGAACCCATAGTTCTACTCCACGTGCGCTGCTTCCGGGCAGCCGCCCCGCCCGCCTGCCTACGTCAGCGCTGGGAGGAAGGCCCGGAAGGGTTAGCGCGCCCCCTGGCGGGGCCCTCCGATCTCGAGGAATGACGTCACCGTTGCTAGCGGCGCCGACCGTTATTTTTCAAACGCCACAGGGAGGGAGGAAGAGGGGAGGGAGGCGGCGCCATCTTGTGGGGGACTGAGCCGTGGAGCAGGGGGAGGCGGCAGCGTCGCTGTCGGTTGTGTGACTCCTCTCACCGGACTGGTTAATACCTCATGGAAGGGAAAACCAGGCAGATGGAGAAAGGATCGCACCCTCAGCCAGCCTAGAATACGAGAGATTGATTCTCGTTCAAATGCAGAAGTTAAAAGTGGTCTAAAAAGGTTATATAGAAAAACAAAGCTGGAGGCTCACCATCTGAAGAGAATAGTATTTGATGTTCTAGGTAGGTTAGCGAATCGCCTTCGTTTTCTCACATCATTTTGTGCCTGACAGAAAGGTACATCTCAGAATCAGAGCCTTTCTTCTGGCTGGCACAGTGCTCCTGCGCAGCACACAGTGGAGGAAATGTCGAAGATAGAATTTTTCCAATTTGTACCCTCAAAGTCTATACATTCATATCTGTGCTACTACAGTATTTAAAAAAATAATGAAATTACTGTTTTGCTTTGAACCTGGCTACCTTCTATGACCAGTAGTTGTGAGTACAGAGGTATGCTGTGCATCCTACTAGCAATGGTCTGAATTACATGGCTAAATATCTTACTTGTGCAGCATCTCATAACTGAACAAGGGTACAGCCTGTTTCCTAATATGATGTACTTAAGAAAGTATCTCATCACTTTTGTTACACAACTGCACCTCCTTAGGCAACATGTATGTATGTTAAATTTAAAAAAAAAAGATCCAGCCTTGAAAAGAGTTTTTAAGTCATTTTTAAAATAATATCTTGTACATTTTTATAAAATCAGACATTTGTGAGAAGGTTAAAAAGAATCCTTTTTTCTTCACCTACTTGGTCAGCAAAGTTAGGGTGTCTCTGTATTGGCACTTCAGTTCGGACCAGGAGATCCAGTGTGTCCTTTACCAGCTGATTTGCCAAACTCCCGTATTTTCCATGCTTTCATGCACATCACAGCATGGTCTTACGGCACATCAAATGGGTTCTTTTTTCCAATGAAACTTCCAGACTGCTCCAGGACTGCAGGTCACAGGACCGAAGTTAAAATCTTGAAGCATCTAGGTACTGGGTTTTCTGGCCTTTGCTGAATATAAAAACATAAGGATTTGAATTGATTGGTAAGAAAAATAAAAAAAGAGAGGGATGCAGAATTCAAGAAAGAATCCTGAAAGACTGAATTTCCTTTTCTAGATTACAGTCTCTGATTCCTAATCTATACTTGTAAATCGGTCCCATGTAGTGTAATTTTCCCTTTCCCTTACCCTCCTATCTCTCAAAGCTAACAAAAGAGGCTTTTAAGTGTGGTACTAATTAAACAGATTAGGCTTGCCTGGTTACAAGCAAATCCAAAGGGACATGAAAAGTCTAAATACAGAAACTGGTTTTAGATAAGACCAGAATGACAGGTTTGAAAAAGGAAGTTTTATCTAAGAGCTACTAAATCAGCCTCCTTCACAAATTCTGTTTTGTGGGTTGTTTTTTAAATTCAATATCCATTCAAAATTACTTCTGTAGATATGACAAGATAACACTGATGTTATATTATAACACAAGATAACTACAAATGCTACTTAGTGGTGTAAACCAATGTTTCTCATGGATTTTTTTTTTCCTTGCATAGCAGCTCAGTATTACTCATTGCATTAGAATTAGTGCAAAATTCTGGCAAAAAGCTGCATACCCTTAATGTACGGAAGACATCTAGGCAAGTCAGATGCTTCTACCTTATTCTTCCAAAGTAGTGTCTGATCCCATGAAAGAAACAGAAATTACATGGAATGATAAAACATACTTTTCCTCAACTCTTCCTCAAGCAGCTAATGGCAGAAGTAGATTTAACAGCCACTGTTCTGGCAGTACTGCCCTGGCTGATAGCAGCAAAAGCAGAAACAGCAGCTTCTTTGTGTTTTACTGAAATTCTCCTCCACCAACGGGGCAAGGGGTCACTGATTGCATAGTCTTTGCTCCATTGCACACCCTCAGCTATTGTTGGGTCCACTCAGAGAGCAACAGACCGAATGTGCCTTGCAGCCTTGTAACCAAATCTTATTTTTCATTATTGCATGAATTAAGATTCTTGATAAATGTAAAGCACCTGTTCATTTGGGTCAGTGTACATAACATGTTGGGTGAAGACTGTGTGAAATCCTGCAGCAGAAGTGCATAAATTACACCAGTACCTCTTGAAATATGATCATCTTTGTTACAGTCTCCTAATCCTTGTAAAGGGATTTGCATGGTACAGGAAGATTTACAATGTAATGGATTACTATTTCATAATCTGTGCCATGGGGAAGAAACTTCAGATATTTACAATTTTTTACCGCATTTCAAACTTTTTTCCCTGATCTGGGAACACAACACTGTGGAAGCTGTTAGAGGGTATTTGCGCACAAAATATGGTATTGCCATAGGGCTTTGTTTCGTCTGGATTTCCAAGCACGTGTAACTTTATTCTCTACCTGTGTCACTCTTTTGTGACCACAGTGCTTGTCGTTATTCGAAACCAAAGAGAGTATGTTAATAGAAATTGTGTAGGAAACAAAAGAAACATTTTTGAGCAACCTATTATTAAATGACTATGACTTTACCCTATGTAAAATACTTTTCAAAAAAGAGAGACAAAATATTTTTAAAAATTATTGCAGGAAAACAAATTACTTCTTAGTCATTCACATAGTCAGAGTTTTGGGGTTTTCTTTTCAATTTTAACCACTCAGGATCTCCAACAGAAGAGACAACTGTGCAGAACCATGAAGCTCAAGACTGAAGACATGTTTTCAATAGAATCTTCTATCTAGAAAGTCCAAACCGTTAGAAATTTTACAGTGCACTCCTTGGATACTAAACGCAGCCTGCTACGTGTAGGTGCAAGTATGACACTCCCAAAAGCACAGAGTATGATTGCAAATACTCTCTTACACTCAGTCTTCCTATCCCAGTTTGTTGCATTTTTTATTAAATTATTGATGCAATCTCTTTGGAGCAAGCAGTCTAAAAGCAACTAGCAGCTTTTTCATTAAATCTTTAAGATGTGTAGCAATGAGGAGGTTCTCACAAAGCTGTCACTTCCCGACATCAGACAGCAATAAAAAGCATAGCTGCCACAGTGATAGGTGTGACAGAAAGAGGTACAGAAAACTCATGTTTTGCAGAGGGACATTACTGCAAGTAAAACATCATTAATGCCAGTGATCTCCTTACTACACCTTGCCTACCCTTTCAGCTGAAGGATGAATTTAGATTCTGTTAAAATAATTAAGAGCTTGGAAAGATTTACATTAACTATAAATCAGAAAATTTGAGTGCCAGTTACTATACATAAGGAACAAGCTGTAGTCAAAAAATAGTTTTTATTCCTATCTTCAGGAAAAATGAGTCATATTGAAAGCAGAATTACTAATCTGGATTTACATGCTCAGTCAGTTTTTAGAAGTTTCATAAAATGATGACCATATTCCCCTTAATGTAATTGCACACTAAGACAGCTGTCTGTGAGATACTTTTCATCTAGGCAAAGCTCAAGTCACCCTGTGTAGGGTCACCCTGAAAGTAGGTTTAAGTTTAAGCTTGAGAGAGAAAGCAAGCCTAGATCTGCAGCTGGGGTGGGTCTGGACGACCTGAAGGAAAGTGTGGCATGCAAAACAAAATTTTGTCTTCTGGGTGGGCGCAGGTTTTGGTTTGTTGGGATAGTTTTTTATTTGGGGTTTGGTTTGGGGATTTTAGAGTTTTTGTTTGTTTGTTTGTATTGTTTTTAACACCTTGGAACTAGGGTTAGTGTTACATTAGGAAGCATGGGACTCAGTGTGTTACACAGATAATTTTCAGTTCCCTCCATTCTTTCTCTACTTTCTCTGCTTTAACATTACAGCAGCATTTCTCAACCTGTCAGAAAGGTGAAGGAAATAAAAATATCACATTCTCCCTCACTTTCTTGAATCAAATCTTGAATCAAACTGATTAGATGGGCTGTTTTCTTTCCTCCAATGTTTAGTTGCTATCAGACAAGTTAGTTAAACTAGTGCACTTCAGTGCTACTCAGTCAGCAGCTTTAAGGAATGGCAAATAGCATGTATGGCCAGAAACGTAGCACTGTTGGTACAAATACTGCTATTGACCATTTTTTAATGAGGAATTGAGCAAAACCAGTCTCTACTGCAACTGGGGCAAGTCTACAGTGTAGATAAAGTAGTCATACTACTTGTAGATAAAATATATTTATGCAACTACAGAAGTGCCTCCATAAAATGTGCATGGTGCAGCAGCTTGAGGAATACATTTCATGTGCCACAGACCACTGGGATCCAACTGAGATAACTCCACCCAGCTAATGTTGAAAAGAAGAATTAAGAAAAGTACTTAGAGGCTTAGAAAATCAGTGATCTTCAAAGTTACTTTTACTGTTGATGTCCAAAAAGTAAATGTAGTAAACATCTTAGGGGTAAACCAGTGTTCACAGAGAGAGACTCGGACTTTTCTATCAGTTAACATCTGTGTTTCTACAGGGGAAAAAATACTTGGTCTTAGAGTAAATGATGAAGATAAACTACAAAAGAAATTCTATCTCCATCTGAAGTAAAACGAAGTGTTTAGCTTAGACGATGTCTTTGCCATGAGAAGATGTGATCACCATTCATTTACAGTGAGAAAACAAGAGAGGACAGGTCACATTCAGATCAGCTAACAGGGCAAACTAGTGGAACTATGAGGGCTGCGCATTAAAAACAAGCTCTCAAAAGCAACTAGTCCGGACATAATGTTTTTAAAGTGTCTACAAGATATTTAATGTCACAATAGTGCATGTTAAACATTTAGCAAACTGGTTGTAAATACCTGGATGAGCTACTTTGAAACTAAAGCCCTTCTTGTGAATGGTGAGCATCTGAGAATGTCAAGTCCACCAGAACCAGCTCTGGTCTGTGTTCATGAGGAATGACTGAGAACAGCGGAAACTTGAAGTCTGATAGAAAAAAAAGGATCAAATTGTTTGAACCCAAAATAGCAATATCATAGCTGAAGAAAAATTTAGGAATCATAAATGAAAAGTGCATTAGTACAAGGTTCATAGATATTTAAGTAATCTAATGCTTAATGCCTAGATTTCCAGGGCTTGATAAGAATGTCTTTAAGAGCAGAACTGAAATGCTAGTAGAAGAGGAGTGTGAAATGTTGTAGAACACAGGATAATAGGGACCAAGGTAAGATAGTCATACTTCTCAAGTCTATTACATATGCAGTGTAAATGATTTACCTTAGTATGCATTAGACCACAGCCCAGCCCAGCCTCTCCATTCTGATGGATGTAGCAAAAATACAAGTATTTCTTTGTGCAGCTCCACTTTCCCTTAGTTGTGACTGCCCCAGTAGAATGAGGAAAAATGTTGATGATCATAAGAAGACAAAAACAAGTTAGGAGGAGACAGAGAAAGAGACACAAAAAAGAAAGTAGATCACATCCATTGACACTGCTTTTCTTGCCAAATTGTTTTTACTTTTCCAGCGAAAATGGAGGAGAGTATCTATCACATTGCATTTGCAAAAAATAAATTTCACCGCTAACTGGGATGAATTCAGTAAGTTGCCTGCAGCAAAGGATTTTACTTTCATTTCTGTATCTAGAAAAATGGAGACTTATATAATCTTTGTGACAACACACAGATTGGAAATATTTCAGGAGTTCAAGGTTTTGAAAGATTTATTGCAACAGTTCCGTTAAATCTTTGTAGAGGATCTATAAACACAGGATTTCTTCATGATACTAGTATTGAAAAGATAGGTACTATCTTCTGCTGTAAACTTCTAATGAAAACACATTGCAGGAGAAGATACCAGACAGCTTGGGAAGATTATTTTCTCAGAGATGATCTAGCTATCCCAAAGGCTTCTCCCAGAAGTCTAAAGAATGTAGGAAGCAAGAAAAAGAATGACTTAACCTGCACAAATAATGTGACTGAACAGTAGCAAAACGTAAATGTGCAATCAAACAATTTTTAAAGGAGATAAACTAAACTCTCTGTTGTGAATCAAACAAGAAGTCATTAAGGAGCCTTAGGCTAGTGTTTCAATATTTGTGCCAGCTTGTTACAAGTTCTTTTGTTTTAACTTTTCTGTTGGCAGATTTTTGTCTCGTTTTCAGTTCATTTCACTGAACAACACTAACGTAAAAATGGAAATATCCTTCAGTAAAACTGCAAATTCTCCTGATAAATATTAATTTCAGCTTTCTTTAAAAAGTGCTTGTTTGAGGTATTATGAGTAGTAGCTATGTGTGTTAAATCTTCCATTCTTTGTACCAGCTTCTTTAAAAAAAAAAATCAGCCAATGAAAACTGCCTAGACCGACGCTGTCTCCCTCAGTTAATCCAAGGCCAGTAGAGGGATAATTTGATTAAACTGAGACCCTAATTTATTTAGCTTTAGTTCTGGATCAGCCTCTTCTTAATAGAGTGCTGTCGTCTCCAATTGTTTGATGAAAATTAAAGTGACATAAATACCATGGGACTTTTTCAATCTGATTAGTCAGCTAACTTGCATCAATACTACCCCAGCCATCAGGCGCTGGCGTCCTTCCTTTCACCAGCCTTACTAACAACTGACAAGTTCTCCTTGAAGACCAGGCACCCACGCTGCCACTCAGACCCCCACACTTAACCCATCATCCGTCCTCAATGGGTCTTGTTTGACAAGGTGCCCACACCTTTCTCCATTGCTGTTCATCAGACAAAGCTAAATATTGTTTTATTAGCAATCAATAGCCTGTTAATCCCAAACGATTTCACAAATCCACTGAGCTCTCAAGCTGATTATAAACGTTTTGGGTTTTTTTTAAGCTGCTAAATTTCAGATGGATTTTCTCCTCTCCTCCCAACCCTCCCACTCTGATATGGGACATTGTAGCTGGTAAGCAAAGCTACAAAAGCAAAAGAGCTCTGTTGTCTTTAATGTTGCCTTTAACTGGACATTTACAAGTGTCAAAGTTTTGCAGTTTAAACATGATCAAACCTATGCCACCAAACCCTCAACAGATTTCCTAGCTCCTCCACTTTCTATCCATCAATTTGAAACTTTAGAATAAAAGAGCTTCTGAGCTTTTATTCTTTTATTTTTACAGCAATATGGTAAATTCTTGCTTGGTCTGTGGGCTGAGGGACTAAAGAGCGAGAGAAAGAGAGAAATAAGCTGCTTTGATTTACGATCTATAAAATGCTAACAAAGCTAGCTGTTGCACTATTGAACGATGTACCATTCATGCCCGAGTCACAAACAAAATGCTTGGGCATGCCTGGTACACTCTGAGGATCCCTTTGTCTGCATATTGGGTCATGGATACACCTTCTGTGAGGCACAAGGGGAACAGCATTACAAACATTCTGCTTCTCGGATTTACCCATCCTTGCTTATGCCTACCTGCCTTTGCCCTGGAGACACTGATCATGATAGCTGGTAATAGAATGATAGTTCACTTATGTCATGTAGTATAAATCACCAGGTCAAGACAGACAAGCAGTATTGGCACACACTGAGCATATGAAGCTCTCAGAAAGAAGTTGCTGACTTCCAGGCTTGGTGAGCTGGCTTTGCAAGTCTGTGTTATTCTCTGCATGTTCCTGATGAATAATTTTTCCTGTAGAACATCCTCCCTCAGCAATGTTTGCACATACATTCTCTTGAAACAAGTATTTAAAGGGGTGGTCTTCAGTACAAGACAGTTAACTCTAGTAAAAGCCCTTGCTGACACTGAAGGAGTTAACTAAAACCAAAATGCACTAAACACACATTGTACGCTTTCTGTGTGGGGACTTAATGTACCTAAATTGTGTGTTAAGTAGAAGGGGGAAAGTTATTTCAGCTGATACAATCCTCTGGGACTTCTACAGAAACAAAACATGGCTTTCCTAAGTGATCAGCCTTGACAGCAGAGTACCAGTTCTGAAACAGACTGTAAATGTAAAGTTTTGGAGGCAATATTTCAAATCAGTAACTTCCAGAAGTTGGCACAATCTTGGCACAATTACTGTGAATGTATCAGCTTGGAGAGTAATGTTAAAATTTGAAATTTCAGTATCTGTTTTATATGGCTCTTTCATATAAGCTCAGGTCTTTTATAGGCTTATCTCAAACTCTTCTTTCAGCAAATTCTTGTTAGGACAAATACCTATCCTATCAAAAATATTCATCAAAATACTGCAACATACTGACAAAAAATGCACCTCGTAATTTTCAAAAAAGTAGACGTATTAAATCTCAGACATTTTAAAAGTAACATGCAAGTTTCATGCCAAGCCAAATAAAGCAGCAACTTTTTGTTGCTCTTTCTTAGGCTACTGTTGCATTTGCTAGTGGTAAAAATGGGCCTAAAATGTTGAAGAATGTTTTTCAGTTTTGTATTTTTAACAAGAATTAGCAGGAAACAATATTAAAAATAATACTCAGTAAGTGCTTACTGTAGTTTACGGTTCCTCTCAAAAACCTGTATTTTTAAGGCCAGTGATGGTAACTTTAGGAAATGATTGCCGATTCAAGATTTTAACAACTCTTTACTGCTCTTGGATTCTAGGATAAAGCAATATGTATTTTATGTCAAACATTTTACAAAGTTTCAGTGTATTCTTAAGCTGGCCATTCTGCACACCAGCAATCATGTAGTTCTTTTTAAAAAGTGATAGTTACGTCTGCATATGTCTTATGCAATAGCACACACTATTTGAAACTGAAGAAGTTTGCTGTATTTTCATAAAATATTTTTTACATAATAATGAGGAAAAATGCCATTTTGTAAGGAGTATTTGAATATCTAAAAACACATAGGGAATGAAACTTGAAAGATTTTCTTTGACAGCACAGTAAGAAATGCGTCATCATCACGCTGAAGACTGAAAATTGGAAAGAATTCTTGCTGCACTGTGAGGTCTGGGTATGTCCCACACACCAGGCTGCCATGGTCCATATAAGCCAGCTCATGTATTGAAAAGAGTCTATCTAGAGCAACGTAAAAATCTACACTCTTTAATTTGCCCTAATACACCATGGACAGATAGCTTTTCAGTTCTTGCTCAGAATACCATCTTAAAAGTTCTTTAATGTATTGCTTTTAATGCAATGTTTTCTACAGGAAAAGTAACAAATTAATGAATTTAGTCAGAAAAGAAGATTATACAAATTTGCAAGTCCTGCTTTTGCATAGCCTATTTTAATGCTGGGTTACAACCTCAACTCTATATCAGGGCTACAGCTACCAAGGCATTTTGTTTTGACATTAATTCCCTGTGATTCCCATTTCTGATTTCTTATTTGGATCCATAGACCGCTTTTGATGGACACACACACGTTTCATTTCAGGAGATGCTAAACCAGAGCCTCCATGCCAGGTGCACACCAGATATGCTCCAACAGCAGAACTGAGAGTCTGAACCAATGACTGCATGCTCAGACAGCTCCAAACCATAAGTAAAGCAAATAGTGAATCCAGGGGACCAGACTAAATCTGATCCATTGTATAAACCTCTTGAGCTTAGTGCTGTCTAAATGTAAGAGCTTCTGTATTTCTTCCTTCTGTTTATTGATCTGCTCTTAAGAAATCACTGACTAATGTAAACATTTTTTTGCTGTCAGGCTGAGTGCGCTGTTATTCCAGAATTCTTCCACAGAGGAATAATCCCTGTGAATCATTACATATTGCCATAGTATAATTCCTCTGTTTCATTTGGTGCTAGGGATCACCTGCTTCTCCAAACTGAGCGTTAGTGTTCATTGATATTCACACACTGTTACAAAATTTAGGTGACTCAACTTGTTTACTGAAACTCTTTCACTTGGCTGTAGCCAAGTCATACAGCTGGAAGCCGAGGCAGATGCTCAGCAGCTGTTGTCCATGTTACATGAGCAGAAAGGAGATTTACTGCTTTGTTCATGTTCTCCAAACCACTGGTTCATTTCTTTGGTGACATTCAGAGCACACTGGAGACAGCAGTTATGCAGTTTTGCTATTTATTGATCAGGCATTTTTGTTTTTTAACCATGGGTTTGGGTAGATAGGACTTGGTTTCTTTAATGGCTGTATCATTTGTATGCTAAAGTTCTGTTTTCTGAACTTTAAAACTCCAAAACTGAATAACATGACAGTCAGCGAAGCTCGAAACCAAATCTAGCCCTAGATCCAGAATAGAATTTGAGCCAATAGGGAATGTAATTCCCAAGCAGATTCACTGGATATGCAGAAATTCAGTAAAATTAAAATTGAGTCTCAATGGCTTTAAAGGTAGTAGCTTATTTTGACTTTCAGCTTCCATGCTTAGAAATACCTGACAAGGAAGAATTCTTCTATTAGTATTATTTTCACTTTTGTTCCCTAGAAGATATCTGTGATTGCAAAACCATTAAAGATTCTGTCTTCAATAAACAAAAAAAATTAGAATTACCACATTTACGTTACCATTACAGTAAACCTGGTGCAACTCTACTGAACTAATACTTTGCTATTTTATCCCAAATCTGCCCTCCTCAGCAGCTGTCCTATCCTTTAGCAGCAACACTGGAGAAAGTTTTGTGTTCAGTCTCCCATTTTCCGCTTTCATTGCCTGTATGCTTTATTCCTGTTCTGTTAGGTACAGGTTTCTGTGCTTGCCTTCTAGGAACCAGCTCACTTTGAAGAGACATTACCAAAATATACTGGCATAACAGAGGGAGGAAGGTCCTGCTCAATACATGGCATTAGCTGCTTAAATGAGACAGTGCATGACCCTTCAGTGAACCCCTGATCTCCATACAACGCCAGAGGGCACTCCATAACAAGCAACAACTTTCTATATATTCATATAGATTTTCCCGTACTACTTACTTACTCTTGCACTGTATTTCCTTCTAAGTGCACTAACTCTTATTTTAAAATTAGTTGCTCTTCTTATTCTTCTCCTTTCGTGAAAATATTGATCTAGACCTCATTTTTCTGATTCCCAGGAGCCATTTTATTTCTAAACCAGCAGATGGATGGAGCTGCTATGCAGGTACAGAGACAGGGGACAGGAGAGTTCACAGCTATTGCTGCTCCAGGAGCCTGCGAGCCTGGTTTGCTGCCAGCAGGACTAGAGAAAGGGGCTGCTGGCACACCCACCCAGCTGTGAGAGGCCAGTCCACCCAGCCATGACTCAGGAACACACTGCTACCCAGCAGTTCACGTCCCTGGCCAGCTCTGCCAAGCCGTTCAAAACAGCCTCTGGACTGTTTAATGTAGCTGTACGTGACACAGCGAATGCCACTGGTGAGTTCTGGCTAAATTCTGTCACCAGCTCTGACTGAGGTGATATGAAGGTTGCATGGACATCTCTGTTATATATTCAGGTTTTCAGAAATTTCAGCCTGAACCCTTCCTTTCTGCTTTCCAGAATTTGCTGAACCCAGCATTTTGGGGTAGTGAGAAGAAACAACTGGGCAAACTCACATCTGCTTTGAGAGCTTTCTACCACTGGATCTATCTTCAGTGATGGCTTTGGAATCCAAACAGCTATAAAATGGTCAGGATCCCTAAAGTCTTTACACAAGACTTCACTGGGCCTGTACTGGTTGCCTGTAAAAGGAGACCATCTTGCTAAACTTCCACAATGAATGCAAAGTTAGAAATAAACACTCCAAACTGACCAGGCAAAATTAATTTGGTTATGTGTTCTTCTAAGTAGCTGGGCATAGGAATAAATTTGTTCTTTTTGTTTAACATCCATGATACAAAACTGGACCCTTCCCCTGTGCTGGGGATGTTTCGAAAACCTTTTCCTTTTCACACACGATTTTTCTGCTGTGGACGCAGGAGGGCAGTGCAGTCCTAATTTGGATTCAAATTCTCTCTGAAGCAGATGGTCTTCACATAAAGCGAGCTCAGCCCAAGTCCAAGCAAAGCCCTCATTGCAGTTAAAGGATCATTTCTACTCTT